>NW_028161507.1:32500-62500 GCF_964263955.1 Coregonus lavaretus | reverse complement strand
CACATGCCCACACCAAGTAATAATCAATTCAGAATGCAACTGCACCCGACCCAATCGTAATGCCTGGGGTAAATTTGGGTTGACTTTGGATATCCCTATGGGGTTATTTGGGACCATCAGTAAATTACACCATGTACATGGGACAACATGTTACAATTCCAATAGCTCCAAATTTGGATTGCAAAACTAAAGCGAAACATTAGACAAGACACAGAGACAGCAACAGAAGAATAGGATATGATGGAGAGAGACACCAGACAAGACACAGAGACAGCAACAGAATAATATTATATGATGGAGAGAGACACCAGACAAGACACAGAGACAGCAACAGAAGAATAAGATATGATGGAGAGAGACACCAGACAAGACACAGGGACAGCAATAGAAGAACAGGATATGATGGAGAGAGACACCAGACAAGACACAGGAACAGCAACAGAAGAACAGGATATGATGGAGAGAGACACCAGACAAGACACAGAGACAGCAACAGAAGAATATGATATGATGGAGAGAGACACCAGACAAGACACAGAGATAGCAACAGAAGAATAGGATATGATGGAGAGAGACAGAACAGTCCATAACAGAAGAAAATAGACACAGGAGACAGTAACAAACTGGAACCTGAGACAGCAACAGACAAGACACAGACAGCAACAGACAAGACACAGTCATCAACAGACAAGACACAGAGAAAGTGACAGAAGAGGGCAGATGGAGAGAGAACCAAGGTTGGTTGAGCAGAAGAGGGCAGACAAGAGAGACAGCAACAGAAGAGGGGAGACAAGAGAGACAGCAACAGAAGAGGGCAGACAAGAGAGACAGCAACAGAAGAGGGGAGACAAGAGAGATAGCAACAGAAGAGGGCAGACAAGAGAGACAGCAACAGAAGAGGGAAGACAAGAGAGACAACAACAGAAGAGGGTAGACAAGAGAGACAGCAACAGAAGAGGGGAGACAAGAGAGACAGCAACAGAAGAGGGGAGACAAGAGAGATAGCAACAGAAGAGGGCAGACAAGAGAGACAGCAACAGAAGAGGGAAGACAAGAGAGACAACAACAGAAGAGGGTAGACAAGAGAGACAGCAACAGAAGAAGGCAGACAAGAGAGACAGCAACAGAAGAGGGGAGACAAGAGACAGCAACAGAAGAGGGCAGACAAGAGAGACAGCAACAGAAGGGGGGAGACAAGAGAGATAGCAACAGAAGAGGGGAGACAAGAGAGACAGCAACAGAAGAGGGCAGACAAGAGAGACAGCAACAGAAGACGGTAGCGAGGAGACAGCAACAGAAGAGGGCAGACAAGAGAGACAGCAAAAGAAGAGGGGAGACAAGAGACAGCAACAGAAGAGGGAAGACAAGAGAGACAGCAACAGAAGGGGGGAGACAAGAGAGACAGCAACAGAAGGGGGAGACAAGAGACAGCAACAGAAGAGGGAAGACAAGAGAGACAGCAACAGAAGGGGGGAGACAAGAGAGACAGCAACAGAAGAGGGCAGACAAGAGAGACAGCAACAGAAGAGGGGAGACAAGAGACCGCAACAGAAGAGGGAAGACAAGAGAGACAGCAACAGAAGGGGGGAGACAAGAGAGACAGCAACAGAAGAGGGCAGACAAGAGAGACAGCAACAGAAGAGGGGAGACAAGAGACAGCAACAGAAGAGGGCAGACAAGAGAGATAGCAACAAAAGGGGGGAGACAAGAGAGACAGCAACAGAAGGGGGGAGACAAGAGAGACAGCAACAGAAGAGGGCAGACAAGAGACAGCAACAGAAGAGGACAGAAAAGAGACATCAACAGAAGAGGGGAGACAAGAGAGACAGCAACAGAAGACGGTAGCGAGGAGACAGCAACAGAAGGGGGCAGACAAGAGAGACAGCAACAGAAGAAGGCAGACAAGAGAGACAGCAACAGAAGAGGGGAGACAAGAGAGACAACAACAGAAGAGGGTAGACAAGAGAGACAGCAACAGAAGAAGGCAGACAAGAGAGACAGCAACAGAAGAGGGGAGACAAGAGACAGCAACAGAAGAGGGCAGACAAGAGAGACAGCAACAGAAGGGGGGAGACAAGAGAGACAGCAACAGAAGAGGGCAGACAAGAGAGACAGCAACAGAAGAGGGGAGACAAGAGAGACAGCAACAGAAGACGGTAGCGAGGAGACAGCAACAGAAGAGGGCAGACAAGAGAGACAGCAAAAGAAGAGGGGAGACAAGAGACAGCAACAGAAGAGGGAAGACAAGAGAGACAGCAACAGAAGGGGGGAGACAAGAGAGACAGCAACAGAAGGGGGAGACAAGAGACAGCAACAGAAGAGGGAAGACAAGAGAGACAGCAACAGAAGGGGGGAGACAAGAGAGACAGCAACAGAAGAGGGCAGACAAGAGAGACAGCAACAGAAGAGGGGAGACAAGAGACAGCAACAGAAGAGGGAAGACAAGAGAGACAGCAACAGAAGGGGGGAGACAAGAGAGACAGCAACAGAAGAGGGCAGACAAGAGAGACAGCAACAGAAGAGGGGAGACAAGAGACAGCAACAGAAGAGGGCAGACAAGAGAGATAGCAACAAAAGGGGGGAGACAAGAGAGACAGCAACAGAAGGGGGGAGACAAGAGAGACAGCAACAGAAGAGGGCAGACAAGAGACAGCAACAGAAGAGGACAGAAAAGAGACATCAACAGAAGAGGGGAGACAAGAGAGACAGCAACAGAAGACGGTAGCGAGGAGACAGCAACAGAAGGGGGCAGACAAGAGAGACAGCAACAGAAGAGGACAGAAAAGAGACAGCAACAGAAGAGGGGAGACAAGAGAGACAGCAACAGAAGACGGTAGCGAGGAGACAGCAACAGAAGGGGGAAGACAAGAGAGACAGCAACAGAAGAGGGGAGACAAGAGACAGCAACAGAAGAGGGAAGACAAGAGAGACAGCAACAGAAGGGGGCAGACAAGAGAGACAGCAACAGAAGAGGGGAGACAAGAGACAGCAACAGAAGGGGGGAGACAGGAGAGACAGCAACAGAAGGGGGGAGACAAGAGAGACAGCATCAGAAGAGGGCAGACAAGAGAGACAGCAACAGAAGGGGGCAGACAAGAGAGACAGCAACAGAAGACGGGAGACAAGAGACAGCAACAGAAGAGGTAAGACAAGAGAGACAGCAACAGAAGAGGGCAGACAAGAGAGACAGCAACAGAAGAGGGGAGACAAGAGAGACAGCAACAGAAAAGGGGAGACAAGAGAGACAGCAACAGAAGAGGGGAGACAAGAGAGATAGCAACAGAAGAGGGCAGACAAGAGAGACAGCAACAGAAGAGGGCAGACAAGAGAGACAGCAACAGAAGAGGGAAGACAAGAGTGACAGCAACAGAAGAGGGAAGACAAGAGAGACAGCAACAGAAGACGGGAGACAAGAGACAGCAACAGAAGGGGGGAGACAAGAGAGACAGCAACAGAAGAGGGCAGACAAGAGAGACAGCAACAGAAGAGGGCAGACAAGAGAGACAGCAACAGAAGAGGGAAGACAAGAGTGACAGCAACAGAAGACGGGAGACAAGAGACAGCAACAGAAGGGGGGAGACAAGAGAGACAGCAACAGAAGAGGGCAGACAAGAGAGACAGCAACAGAAGAGGGCAGACAAGAGAGACAGCAACAGAAGAGGGAAGACAAGAGTGACAGCAACAGAAGAGGGAAGACAAGAGAGACAGCAACAGAAGAGGGGAGACAAGAGAGACAGCAACAGAAGAGGGGAGACAAGAGAGACAGCAACAGAAGAGGGCAGACAAGAGAGACAGCAACAGAAGAGGGGAGACAAGAGAGACAGCAACAGAAGAGGGAAGACAAGAGAGACAGCAACAGAAGAGGGCAGACAAGAGACAGCAACAGAAGAGGACAGAAAAGAGACAGCAACAGAAGAGGGGAGACAAGAGAGACAGCAACAGAAGACGGTAGCGAGGAGACAGCAACAGAAGGGGGAAGACAAGAGAGACAGCAACAGAAGAGGGGAGACAAGAGACAGCAACAGAAGAGGGAAGACAAGAGAGACAGCAACAGAAGGGGGCAGACAAGAGAGACAGCAACAGAAGAGGGGAGACAAGAGACAGCAACAGAAGGGGGGAGACAGGAGAGACAGCAACAGAAGGGGGGAGACAAGAGAGACAGCAACAGAAGAGGGCAGACAAGAGAGACAGGAACAGAAGAGGGGAGACAATAGAGACAGCAACAGAAGAGGGGAGACAAGAGAGACAGCAACAGAAGGGGGCAGACAAGAGAGACAGCAACAGAAGAGGGGAGACAAGAGAGACAGCAACAGAAGAGGGGAGACAAGAGAGACAGCAACAGAAGAGGGAAGACAAGAGTGACAGCAACAGAAGAGGGAAGACAAGAGAGACAGCAACAGAAGACGGGAGACAAGAGACAGCAACAGAAGGGGGGAGACAAGAGAGACAGCAACAGAAGAGGGCAGACAAGAGAGACAGCAACAGAAGATGGGAGACAAGAGAGACAGCAACAGAAGACGGGAGACAAGAGACAGCAACAGAAGGGGGGAGACAAGAGAGACAGCAACAGAAGACGGGAGACAAGAGACAGCAACAGAAGGGGGGAGACAAGAGAGACAGCAACAGAAGAGGGCAGACAAGAGAGACAGCAACAGAAGAGGGAAGACAAGAGTGACAGCAACAGAAGAGGGAAGACAAGAGAGACAGCAACAGAAGAGGGGAGACAAGAGAGACAGCAACAGAAGAGGGGAGACAAGAGAGACAGCAACAGAAGGGGGGAGACAAGAGAGACAGCAACAGAAGAGGGAAGACAAGAGAGACAGCAACAGAAGAGGGGAGACAAGAGAGACAGCAACAGAAGAGGGGAGACAAGAGAGACAGCAACAGAAGAGGGCAGACAAGAGAGACAGCAACAGAAGAGGGGAGACAAGAGAGACAGCAACAGAAGAGGGGAGACAAGAGAGACAGCAACAGAAGAGGGCAGACAAGAGAGACAGCAACAGAAGAGGGAAGACAAGAGTGACAGCAACAGAAGAGGGAAGACAAGAGAGACAGCAACAGAAGAGGGGAGACAAGAGAGACAGCAACAGAAGAGGGGAGACAAGAGAGACAGCAACAGAAGACAGAGAAAGTAATGGAGAGAGGCAGAGGAGGGGAGACCACACAGTAGACTGTATCACTTAAAGCTGCTCTATAGATTCTAATTACTGTACAGTGAGTGTTTCTAGATGCTGCACTTTGTGATTGTGTGTGTGTGGGGGGGGGGGGGGGGGGGGGGGATATGTGTGTGTGTGTGTGTCTGTGAGTGTGTGTGTGTGAGAGAGAGAGAGTAAATAATGGTAAAACAGCATTATAATGATAGTCATACAATGTCAAATATTTCTTAAGCATAAACATTCTCCATGATGAAATAACCTTAGGCTTACTATAATACTACATTGAAAACATGAAAACACGACTACATAACACCATTTAATACAGTTGGAAGGTAGTAACAACTATCAAACCGTTTCCATCAAACAGATAAACAACAAGAAAGTTGGATCAACATATTTAGATTTCTTGATGCTGCACTTTGCCGTTGCATTACCCATGTACTTGTTTAAGGTCATACAAAGGCAGAGTTCAGTATCAGCATTTTAGGGGTCATAGGTCAGATCAGTGGTTATGGTTGATATGCACGGACATTTGCGTAGACTGCTCTTTGCCTTTGTAGGGCAGTAGTTCAGGAGGCTGCCCTTGCCCTTTAGTCTGCCTCCTGTCCCTCCTATCGCCATGGAGACACCTTCCTGAAAACAATGACTCCATACTTCATGTCCTTAAAGATTAGAATGTTCCATTGTGGTTGGCCAAAAAGATGACAAGATAGATCACACATTCATCATTCAGGGTTACTATCAAACAGAAATGTCACATTTCTGGTTTGTCCATACCTTGTTTCCTGCTTGTAGCAGCGTGCGTTTACAGGAATCGTTCTCTCTAACTATAAGTCACATGATTTCATGAGAATATTTTTCTGCAGTAAGAAGGTAATGCAAGTGAAGGTGTCCTTGGATCAACGTCAACTAGAGTTATAACCAGTATTGTTAAATTAACTGTTGGAATTGCAAAAAATATATGTTTTTATTGTCAGATACACCGGATAGGTGCAGTGAAATGTGTTGTTTTACAGGGTCAGACATAGTAGTACAGCACCCATGAAGCAAGTTAGTGTTAAGTGCCTTAAGGGCACATCAACAGATTTTCACATTGACGGCTCAGGTATTTGAACCAGCAACCTTTCAGTTACTGGCCCAACGTTCTAACCGCTAGGCAATGTGACCATACCGTACCAGGTCCCGCCCTAAAAGAAGACAATGTTTAAGTGTTCAAATGTAGTCCATGAAGAGGTATTAGGATTATGTGCACAGCTATTCTGCCGTACAATTGCAAACTGCTGCTACACATTTGGTCAAAGATGAGTTCAGACCTAAATCAGGCTTCATAGTATCTGTTATATCTTGTGACAAAGTGTCCTGATTCAATTATCTTCAGTTTCAGAGAAAATGGAGGGTCAAATTTGATGCAACTACAAAATCCCAGTAAAAACCAAGGAAACAGCAGTAAGTGAGGTTACTGCCATCTGGCTTTGTTCCACCATGTTCTACTGCAGTTACTACGGTTTTCCTTGGTATTCTATCAGGCTCTGAGTTCAGGCCATCCCGACCATGACACTCACCCTCACACACTCCATGAGACAGCCAGTGATCCAGTTATCACCAGAATAAACATGGCACAATTCCGCTGAAGAATTTTGGATAACTTTGGTCATAAAGTCAGTCTTTTCCAAAACGGAGTTTAGTGAGACTTGTGGTTGTGACTGCATCACAACGTAAATGAAGGTTGCCCACATGCCCACACCAAGTAATAATCAATTCAGAATGCAACTGCACGCGACCCAATCGTAATGCCTGTGGTAAATTTGGGTTGAATTTGGATATCCCTATGGGGCTAGTTAGGGAACATCAGTAAATTACACCATGTACATGGGACAACATGTTACAATTCCAATAGCTCCAAATTTGGATTGCAAAACTAAAGAGAGAATCAGACAAGACACAGAGACAGCAACAGAAGAATATGATATGATGGAGAGAGACACCAGACAAGACACAGAGACAGCAACAGAAGAATAGGATATGATGGAGAGAGACACCAGACAAGACACAGAGACAGCAACAGAAGAATATGATATGATGGAGAGAGACACCAGACAAGACACAGAGACAGCAACAGAAGAATAGGATATGATGGAGAGAGACACCAGACAAGACACAGAGACAGCAACAGAAGAATATGATATGATGGAGAGAGACACCAGACAAGACACAGAGACAACAACAGAAGAATAGGATATGATGGAGAGAGACATCAGACAAGACACAGAGACAGCAACAGAAGAATAGGATATGATGGAGAGAGACACCAGACAAGACACAGAGACAGCAACAGAAGAATAGGATATGATGGAGAGACACCAGACAAGATGAGAGACATCAATAGACGACACAGAGAAAGTGATGGAGAGAGACAGAGGAGGGGAGAACACACAGTAGACTATCACTAAAAGCTGATATAGGGATTCTAATTACTGCAGTGTGTGTGTGTGTGAGAGAGAGAGAGAGAGAGAGAGAGAGAGAGAGAGAGAGAGAGAGAGAGAGAGAGAGAGAGAGAGAGAGAGAGAGAGAGAGAGAGAGAGAGGGTGTTTAGGTACTGTGGGATTATTTAATCAGTTTGGCTCATTGGACAGGTCAGAGTCTATATTTGAAGTTCTTGAGTGGTTTTTGGCAATACACTGGTGATGTATTCATGGATTTAGCTGTTGAAATTCCTTCCCGGACCTTCCTACTGGCTGTGGGCTAAGCCACCGATGTCTTCAAATCCTAGGGTAGAGAGGAGCTGCTACCCCTGGGGAGAGAGGAGCTGTTACCCCTGGGGAGAGAGGAGCTGTTACCCCTGGGGAGAGAGGAGCTGTTACCCCTGGGGAGAGAGGAGCTGCTACCCCTGGAGAGAGAGGAGCTGCTACCCCTGGGGAGAGTGATGCTACCCCTGGGGAGAGAGATGCTACCCCTGGGGAGAGAGGAGCTGCTACCCCTGGGGAGAGAGGAGCTGCTACCCCTGGGGAGAGAGGAGCTGCTACCCCTGGGGAGAGAGGAGCTGCTACCCCTGGGGAGAGAGGAGCTGCTACCCCTGGGGAGAGAGATGCTACCCCTGGGGAGAGAGGAGCTGTTACCCCTGGGGAGAGAGAAGCTGCTACCCCTGGGGAGAGTGATGCTACCCCTGGGGAGAGAGATGCTACCCCTGGGGAGAGAGGAGCTGTTACCCCTGGGGAGAGAGGAGCTGCTACCCCTGGGGAGAGAGGAGCTGCTACCCCTGGGGAGAGTGATGCTACCCCTGGGGAGAGAGATGCTACCCCTGGGGAGAGAGGAGCTGCTACCCCTGGGGAGAGAGGAGCTGCTACCCCTGGGGAGAGTGATGCTACCCCTGGGGAGAGAGATGCTACCCCTGGGGAGAGAGGAGCTGTTACCCCTGGGGAGAGAGGAGCTGCTACCCCTGGGGAGAGAGGAGCTGCTACCCCTGGGGAGAGAGGAGCTGCTACCCCTGGGGAGAGAGGAGCTGTTACCCCTGGGGAGAGAGAAGCTGCTACCCCTGGGGAGAGAGGAGCTGATACCCCTGGGGAGAGAGGAGTTGTTACCCCTGGGGAGAGAGAAGCTGCTACCCCTGGGGAGAGTGATGCTACCCCTGGGGAGAGAGATGCTACCCCTGGGGAGAGAGGAGCTGTTACCCCTGGGGAGAGGAGCTGTTACCCCTGGGGAGAGGAGCTGCTACCCCTGGGGAGAGAGGAGCTGATACCCCTGGGGAGAGAGATGCTACCCCTGGGGAGAGAGGAGCTGCTACCCCTGGGGAGAGAGATGCTACCCCTGGGGAGAGAGGAGCTGTTACCCCTGGGGAGAGAGAAGCTGCTACCCCTGGGGAGAGTGATGCTACCCCTGGGGAGAGAGATGCTACCCCTGGGGAGAGAGGAGCTGTTACCCCTGGGGAGAGAGAAGCTGCTACCCCTGGGGAGAGTGATGCTACCCCTGGGGAGAGAGATGCTACCCCTGGGGAGAGGAGCTGATACCCCTGGGGAGAGGAGCTGATACCCCTGGGGAGAGGAGCTGATACCCCTGGGGAGAGAGGAGCTGATACCCCTGGGGAGAGGAGCTGTTACCCCTGGGGAGAGAGGAGCTGCTACCCCTGGGGAGAGTGATGCTACCCCTGGGGAGAGTGATGCTACCCCTGGGGAGAGAGATGCTACCCCTGGGGAGAGTGATGCTACCCCTGGGGAGAGAGATGCTACCCCTGGGGAGAGAGGAGCTGTTACCCCTGGGGAGAGAGGAGCTGTTACCCCTGGGGAGAGAGAAGCTGCTACCCCTGGGGAGAGAGGAGCTGCTACCCCTGGGGAGAGTGATGCTACCCCTGGGGAGAGTGATGCTACCCCTGGGGAGAGAGATGCTACCCCTGGGGAGAGTGATGCTACCCCTGGGGAGAGAGATGCTACCCCTGGGGAGAGAGGAGCTGTTACCCCTGGGGAGAGAGGAGCTGTTACCCCTGGGGAGAGAGAAGCTGCTACCCCTGGGGAGAGAGGAGCTGCTACCCCTGGGGAGAGAGGAGCTGTTACCCCTGGGGAGAGAGGAGCTGCTACCCCTGGGGAGACAGGAGCTGTTACCCCTGGGGAGAGAGGAACTGCTACCCCTGGGGAGAGAGGAGCTGCTACCCCTGGGGAGAGAGGAGCTGCTACCCCTGGGGAGACAGGAGCTGCTACCCCTGGGGAGAGAGGAACTTGCTGATGTTTCGCAATATGCCATGGCCGTCTCAGTCACCAGGTCTCAACCCAATTGAAAACAACCATCAACAAAACACTAAATTATGGAATTTCTTGTGGAAGAATGATGTCACATCCCTCCAATAGAGTTCAATATATATATATATATATATTTTTTTTTTTTTTTTTTTTAAACCTTGACAATAAACATTTTAATGAACCACAAACACTTGATGTTTAGGGATGGCACACACATAGGGAGACAGTTTGCGTTCCTTCTCACATATGCACCTAGGAAGATGTAGTGTTTCTCAACCTGTCATTTTACATAATGTTGCAAGACACATACCATCAAATGAATCCATAGACTTTTGTCCATATTTACAGAAGGCTGTCATTTCACAAATTGTTCCTATATTGAAAGGACATAGGGAAAATAAAGTCAAACATTTCAATACAAAATAATAAAAACAATCACAGCATTACTCAGTCTTAATGTATTTTAACCATATTAACCTGTTTAATCAAATTGTTTTCATTTGGAACACTAAATCAGAACTACATTTGGAGTTCCAGACACTTGTAGAATGTATGCCAAGGCACATTGTAAGAGCTATAAAGAGACAGGGAGTGGGAGAGAGAACAGGTAGATCCTGATATGGAAATGAGCAGAACAAACTAAAGGAACTTTCCACCACCGAATGATCATTCCAGACTCTACTTCTATTGAGAGACATATAAAAGGTAAGACTATGATTGTTATGTGTATTAATATAGTTGATGATATTGTTATGTGTATTAATATAGTTGATGATATTGTTATGTGTATTCATATAGTTGATGATATTGTTATGTGTATTCAAATTGTTGATGATATTGTTATGTGTATTAATATAGTTGATGATATTGTTATGTGTATTAATATAGTTGATGATATGTTTTGTAGACAGTGTTATAATAGGCCTACTCTCCTTAAAATGTTTTCAATATAAATTAGATGCGTGGGGTGAATTCGTTCTGTTTCCATCTGTGTGCCCCAGGGTGATCGCTCCTACACTATCTAGAATCTAAAAGGGTTCTTTGGCTGTCCCCATAGGAGAACCCTTTGTAGAACCATTTTTGGTACTAGGTAGAACCCTTTTGTGTTCCATGAAGAATCCTTTCCACAGAGGGTTCTACATGGAAGCCAGAAGGGTTTTACCTGGAACCCAAAAGCGTTCTCCTATGGGGACAGCCAGAGGACCCTTTTGGAACTCTTTTTTCTAAGAGTGTACTGTATCATAGGTCTATAGACTTGTCTTCTCAAAACAGGCTTAAAACACAACAAGCAACAACATTTTCTCTTTCTAATCTACTGTTAACTCTTTTCACTCAGGAACAGTGGCGGCTCCTGAAAACATTCTCAGGAGGGGCAATTTTTCTGATGATTTAGGTGACCTACACACATTTTTAAAAAGATATGTCCAGCAACAACATGAAGACAGGGGCAGCATATAAGTCAATACCAGAAGCATTTATTGACTGATCTCAAAAGTGTTGGCTTACAAAAGCAAAATAAGTTATCACAGTAAAAATAATCAAGGGTGTTCTTTCACATTCCTCAACACTGCATAAACAATATGTATGGCTTTGTAAAAATGAACAACCATATTCTGGCCAATTGTATAGATTTGTAAATATGAACAACCATATTCTGGCCAATTGTATAGATTTGTAAAAATGAACATGAACAGATTTTTTATTTTTTTGAATGGCAGTACCTTTCAAACATGTCTGCTTGCAGTAAGGTAGCACTCACAAGGTGGCCAGAGAAAGAGAACCTTTCTTTGGTGTGATCCAGGATGGTGTTGCAGACCTCTTCAGACAGCCTCTGCTTCTCCTCTTCTCTCAAAGCTGTTCTGGGTCTTTTGGCTCCTGTTGCTTCTTGCAGCTGCTGTTGAGAGGAGTCCCTGAAGGCAAACAGACCAATGTGTTTGTTGGCTTTGTACAGTATTGTTGTCTATGTGATGCACAGGTATATGCAATGTATCCATGTATAGTACAAATACTTCAGTTCCACTTAAAATGGGCAGGGATGCATAAAGTCTTTAGTGTTTAAGTTAGCCTTTGTGTCTCACATAGCCTGGATGTTCAGCACAGTATACAGTGGTGCTCATAAGCTTATGATCCCATGCTAAAGTTGACTAAAAAGAGGAATAAAAAAGAAAAGAAAATTGGTGTCCTTAAAGGTTGGATTTTCCAACTTTTTTAATTAAGTCATTAAGATCAATTTCCAAAAGATGATTTTTTTATTTTTTTATTCCTCTTTTTAGTCAGCTTTAGAATGTGTTCATACACTTATGAGCACCACTGTACAGTACACATAGTATATAAAATAAGATAGATTACACCACTGGCCATATATAATGACAATAATGTAATTTCAAACACAAATGCAGTCTCCTTTCATGCATACATTTTCAAATAAAGCTCTGCTTTGAGAAAGATCGAATGATATTGTTTAATCTTTATCTTACCTTATGGCCTGCACACTGCTTGCGAAGCTGTCGAGGGCACGTTTGATAAAGACAGCATCGATGTCCTTATTCTGTAGCTTCTGGTACGGTGGGCTGGTCAAATGAACCCAATGAACCCGTCCGGATGGCTTCAAAACATTCTATGAGGTCGTCTCGATTCTCGTAGACAGTGTTCACGACTCTGCTGTTGCTAACCTCATCGTTGTGGCGGCGGACAGCTAGCCTGTATCCCTCATCCAGTTGAGTGGCAATATTCACTCTCACCAAAGCAGACAATCTCAAACAGCTATCAATGTGGGTCTTTGACAGCTCATTTTTCTTAATCTTTTCTGAAAGATGGTGCATGTCGGTTACACCAGTCGCTGTCCAAGCGTTGCTGTCTGCCGTTCATGGTTACGTTACGTTACGTATGACGAAAGCGCGTAAGTGCAAGCCCTCAGACACCCATAGAGAATGTATTGAAAGCTCAGAAATTTGAAAAAAAAATATTTTACATTAGAGGCTATGAGAGACTTCTGGGCGATTTTCAACCTGACTGAAATCGCCCCAAAACGGGCGGGGACATTTGAAGCACGACTTTAGCCTGATTGGACATTTAGTGGCTGGCAGATCAGACGTGAACACTGAACTACTGTTGCCATGATATAATTGATTAGAAAAAAAATCCCTTCCTTTTCCCGTTTGGCAGTGCGTCGCCCATATCGCCCTATTGAACACACCGCCCATGCTCAGGAAGGTATGTTGTGTGAAAGAGAGACAAATAAATACTGTGGAAAGACTAACAACAACTTACACTTCCTCAAAACAGGTTGTGTGTGTTCATTAGTGCCCACCGTAGCAAAACGTTTGGCAACAGAAACCGTTTAGGTCACGTTGTACAGCGTTTGGAGTAAACTGTTTATGCAACATTTTAAAACTGTTGGCTGCGGTGTAAACTAATGAATACGACCCAGGTAGTAGCCTACAACTCGGCTGTTGATGTCTGCCTCATGCTGAAACCTGAACTTAGCCTGAGGGGTGTACTATGATGCTAGCTAGATATACTGGTTTTCTAAAGCTAGCTTCAGTTAGCTTGACATTCCAGCTCAGGCCTCACCCATAAGAATACACAGAGTGCTAGTCATCAGGAAGGTGCTCTCTCAGCAGAACAGTAGATATCTCAATGACTTGACATGTTCTGGTTGTGAATTCAGGCTACAAGGTGAGAATCATGCCAGGAATGATTGTAAAGTGTGTAGAGAAATTAAATGTATGGTGTAATTCTAGTACAGTGAATGTATGTAAAACACTCAGACCTAACAGTCTACTTCTACTGAGACAGGTTTGTGTCAGTTTAATCATACAAAATGGTGCTAACTGAACATGGGCAAGTCAAATTCAATATATCAATATTCAAGACTCAACCTTTGCAGAATCAGAATTACCTTTATTCGCCAAGTACATTTGCATGTACATATGTAGGATCTTAATTTGAGCCAGTTTGCTACAGCAGGAAAATATTCCTGCAGCAACAGGAAGTGTGAATTATAATTAATGGACATTTTTGTAGCGGTTGATACATTTTAATTAAGCGAAACTCAAGTCTGGCATTTCTAAGTGGAAATTACAAACTTCAGAAGCCTTTTAAAACCTCAAATACACTACAAGTTTTACATTTCCTGCATTGCGGGAAAGTTATTCTGCAGTGGGGGGTGATCAAATTAAGATCCTACATCTGTACACATAATTCTACATGGTGATAGTGACAGACAACATTTAGAGACAGAATACAGACAGAAGAGTTTACACAAATGTCTGTACAACATTATACACAACTAGGAAGAGTGAGCATAGAGCTATAAGATAATGAACAGTGGATATACAGATATACAGTACAGTGGGAATACAGTTGATATACAGATATACAGTACAGTGGGAATACAGTTGGTATACAGATATACAGTACAGTGGGAATACAGTTGGTATACAGATATACAGTACAGTGGGAATACAGTTGGTATACAGATATACAGTACAGTGGGTATACAGTTGGTATACAGATATACAGTACAGTGGGAATACAGTTGATATACAGATATACAGTACAGTGGGAATACAGTTGATATACAGATATACAGTACAGTGGGAATACAGTTGGTATACAGATATACAGTACAGTGGGAATACAGTTGATATACAGATATACAGTACAGTGGGTATACAGTTGGTATACATATATACAGTACAGTGGGAATACAGTTGATATACAGTGGATGTCCACATGTACAGTACCAGTATAAATATATCTAAGAGAGATGAACAGAGTGCTAATGCAGTATAGTTCAGTTATTTAGTGTACAGTTCAGAGATGGCTTGATGTGGTGAGCAGCGTAGAGTGTATAGTCCTTTAGTCTCTATGGACCAGATGGTAGTGTACAGTTCAGAGATGGCTTGATGTGGTGAGCAGCATAGAGTGTATAGTCCTTTAGTCTCTATGGACCAGATGGTAGTGTACAGTTCAGAGATGGCTTGATGTGGTGAGCAGCATAGAGTGTATAGTCCTTTAGTCTCTATGGACCAGATGGTAGTGTACAGTTCAGAGATGGCTTGATGTGGTGTGCAGCATAGAGTGTATAGTCCTTTAGTCTCTATGGACCAGATGGTAGTGTACAGTTCAGAGATGGCTTGATGTGGTGTGCAGCATAGAGTGTATAGTCCTTTAGTCTCTATGGGCCAGATGGTAGTGTACAGTTCAGAGATGGCTTGATGTGGTGAGCAGCATAGAGTGTATAGTCCTTTAGTCTCTATGGGCCAGATGGTAGTGTACAGTTCAGAGATGGCTTGATGTGGTGAGCAGCATAGAGTGTATAGTCCTTTAGTCTCTATGGACCAGATGGTAGTGTACAGTTCAGAGATGGCTTGATGTGGTGTGCAGCATAGAGTGTATAGTCCTTTAGTCTCTATGGGCCAGATGGTAGTGTACAGTTCAGAGATGGCTTGATGTGGTGAGCAGCATAGAGTGTATAGTCCTTTAGTCTCTATGGGCCAGATGGTCGGTTGGTGAGGGCCACAGCATGGGGAAAGAAACTGTTCAGATGGGGGTCTATAACATCCAATCACATAGGTTTACAGCAGCTAACAGTTGCAACATCATTGCTATTAACTCAAACTGCCTTGGTTTAGATAAAGACATAATCTCTGTACAGATGTAGGATCTTAATTTGATCACCCTGTTGCAGCATAACTAAAACGTGTAGTGTATTTGAGTGTATTTAAGCTTTAAAAAAGGTTTCTGAAGATGATCAATTGCACTTTTCTATTATAAAATTAATCATTCATTATAATCCACATAATAATTCAAATGTCCTGTTGCTGCAGGATTATTTTCCTGCTGTAGCAAACTGGCTAAAATTAAGATCCTACATCTGTAGCAATACACCTCTCTTTGATGTACATGGCTATACCAGGCTTGACTTTTGACCATTTGACATCTTTTATTTACTGTTGTTTAGGCTGGTTGAATGAGTTGCCTATAAAAGCTACTTCATCTGCAAGAGAACAGGCGGCTGCACCAGCGACTGTAAGAAGTTATGTGATTTCCTCATATGAACGTGAAAGTAAGTTTGCAGCCTACACAGTTACACAATGGCTGTTGAAACTGTGGCACATATTTCTCGGTAACATTAGAAGTCGGATAAATGTGTTGATATGTAGGAAAGACGGGCAGACCCTGGTAAGTCTAGGCTAAACTACAAACTATTATAAGGTTAGGTCGACGTCAGACATTCAATAGTCAGAGTAGGTTTGAGCTATGATCACAGAGAGTCCCAACAGCAGAGTCCCGACAGCAGAGTCCCGACAGCAGAGTCCCGACAGCAGAGTCCCGACAGCAGAGTCCCAACAGCAGAGTCCCAACAGCAGAGTCCCGACAGCAGAGTCCCGACAGCAGAGTCCCGACAGCAGAGTCCCGACAGCAGAGTCCCGACAGCAGAGTCCCAACAGCAGAGTCCCAACAGCAGAGTCCCAACAGCTGTCCTATCATTTCTCTTCATTATTTCTCTTCATATGACAAGGATTAAAAAGGATTTGCCTGTAGATTGTCGCTTTGATTCATGATGATGACTGCTGGCTAAGATTTTGAAAAGTATGATGTTGACATGATCAGTCCAATCAAAGCTACTGTAGATATAATGTGATTTGACGTCATTTTATCTGTGACTCTGTGGCAGCACCCAAGGGGCTTGTATTTTCTAGCTCTACCCTTAGACTTGGCAGTGACGTAGTGTCCCCATGAGTGACAGAACACTGAGCCAATCACGGCGCAGCACTCCGTATTTTCTTCTGGCTTGCCCCACCACCACAGAAAGCACTGAGCTAAGCTGAAACACCTGCATTTTGGAGCTGCCTTACTCAAGAAAACAAAAAAGAGACCATGTTTGTATGCGGCTATATTAACTCAATTATATATATTTTTTTTTGCATTTTTTGCAAACTGATATGTGACACGTATTAATGCCAAAATAACATGCAAAACAGGAAAGGCCACCTGCCCTTAATGACGGGTCGCTGGTTGAGAGAATGCCAAGAGTGTGCAAAGCTGTCATCAAGGAAAAAGGGTGGCTATTTGAAGAATCTCAAATATAAAATATATTTTGATTTGTTAAACACTTTTTTGGTTACTACATGATACCATATGTGTTATTTCATAGTTTTGATGTCTTCATTATTATTCTACAATGTAGAAAATAGTAAAAAAATTAAGAAAAACCCTTGAATGAGTATGTGTTCTAAAACTTTTGACCGGTAGTGTATATATTTTTTACATTGTTAGCAAACTGATATGTGACATGTATTAATGCAACAATAACATGCAAAACAGGAAAGGCCACCTGCCCTGAATGACGGGTCGCCACTTGCTGAGGTATAGACCTTGATCTGCTTTACACAACAACAACAAAAACTGTTTTACATTATAACCTAGCCTACTTTAAATAATATAACATCTCTTTATTGTTGCAAAAAACCTTTCTGTATAGATCACTGATCCCCCCCAGATCAATCAAGCCTGTTTTAGCCCTTCTGTCTACATTCTCAGATACGTTTAGAAAAGAACAGATTCAAAAATAATAAATGGCCGACTTTGAATGAATACAAATAAGTGTGAGACATGGCCTTGTGTTGCTGCACTGTCTATAACTACCTTAAAAAACAGTGACTTATTATTATTATTGACAGTTACCATGGAGAAGATATGTCACAACTACATGTTCATGTGATTGCATTAAATCACCTGACTGTTTCGATATGTCTGTTAGTAAATGTTTTATAAGAGATAATTAATAAATGATAACAATTCACATTCAAGAATTACTGTGTTAACTACAACCAACATGTTGGATCTCTGTTTAGGGGTCAGTGGTCTAAAATGAGTCTCTCTGGGGAGAGGGAGGAGGGGGGCCCTGCCTCTAAAATGAGTCTCTCTGGGGAACATGACACCAAAGCTAAGAGGTGAGATGACAATTTTGTTTAAGAATTATTAAGAGTTTATTTCATAAATGCTATTTCCACAATTTTTCACATGTGTTTTTTAATCAGAAATGGTTGCTTATGGGTACCTTCAATATTACTGTTCTCAGATGTTTAATTAATAGATTTTAGATGTGTATAATTTTTATTGCAAAACGCTATATATCCATTGTTTAGCTGAAATTGAATGTTCGTATCCTGTATATTTGACTGTATTATCTGGTTGTCTCACCTAGCTATCTTAAGATAAATGCACTTACTGTAAATCGCTCTGGGTAAGAGCATCTGCTAAACAGGTGGGGCTCTGCCCTGAATGACAGGTCGCCACTGCTCCAAAGCAATTACATGTTGCACAGGAACCACTGACTCGCTGCATGTTTCTATTATCAAGACACCTGCTGGTACCTCTTAACTGGTTAGGACAGCTCATGAGGTGTCCTAAATATCTGCCAACTAGGTGGGACACTTATGAATAAAGAGGCTTCATGCATAGCTTTAATTTATATCCATAAGAGTAGGACTAAAACGGCTTTATTCTCAGCACTTATACGACTCATTTTCTACTCTGAGACGCTTTTTGGATATGGGCCCAGATCTCAAAATATTGTAACGACCCAGTATTAAATGAGTCTGTCTGGGGAGAGAGAGGACCAATTTTTCTACTCTGAGACGCTTTTTGGATACGTGCCCAGATCTCAAAATCTTGTTTTAAAAAACGATTTTCTTTTGTTTGACATAATAAATAAAATAATATTACTAATGTACCCGACTTTAAAGACTGGGTGTAGTTTATTGTGTGGCTCTGCTCATGTCCGCGTTCTGGAACTGTCCGCGTCCCCGTACAGAACTGTCTGCGTCCACGTACGGTTTGGCGCCAAGCATATTGTCCAGTTACGCGCAGAGTGGGCTGAGGTGATGTTGGGGAATAACGACGGAGTTCGTTACAGTGTTGAGACGCCGAAGTTTATTGTTCAATTTGCTTTTTTTGCGTAATGGTCAGTGACAGTATGAGTGTAGCCAGATCCTTTTCACTCGCTATCCTTGTTTCATCTTGTGGTTCACCGGATTCGTCATCATCCTCGAGGGATAGACGAACGACCTGCTAGCTAGCCAAGCTAGTCGGTACAGCTAGCTAAGATAGCTACTCTACCAGCAGCATCCTAGTTATCCTGGCTACCACTACATCATCACCGGCTGCCTGCATTTCTTGTGGACCGATGGAGCTCCCCGGTTGTTTCTTCCACCTGTTAAATCCCATGGAGGGCTTCTTCCTCTCTCGTTAACGGATGCTGGCTACCTACCATCCCTCTGTCCGGTTCTCCTCTCTTCACTAGATGGACGGTAACTTTAGTGTTTAACCCCTCTGTGTCCAAGGACTGAACTTTTTGAATATTATTTTCGGGGCGCCTCAAGTTACATTTTTTACAACGTTTATTTCTGATAAAATTAGTTCATTGCATCCGCCATGGAGCCCAGTTTCATAAAATTACCTTCCGTCCCTGGTTATGAAGTAATCGCGAAAAAACTGGCCTTCTGTTTGGGCATTTTCCACCCTACCAGCTCCTATTAGTTCTATTGAGCTCCGTGACACCGACTCGCCTTCAGAACGTTCTATTCCCAGTCCATTGTTCTGCGTCACAATGCCAGCTTCACTAATTGTTATCAATGAGACCTGCCTGCGTTAACCCTTTAGGTTCACCTCAGGTAACTTATTATTAACAAGGTTACGGCTACTTGGTGAGCGTTAACCCTGTAGGTTTACCTCAGGTAACTTATTATTACCAAGGTTACAGCTACTTGGTGAGCGTTAACCCTGTAGGTTTACCTCTGGTAACTTATTATTACCAAGGTTACAGCTACTTAGTGAGCGCTAACCCTGTAGGTTTACCTCAGGTAACTTGTTATTAACAAGATTACGGTTACTGGGTGAGTGCGCTCACTGTTTACCTGAGTACATGTTGTGGTGAGCCACAGTCTAAGCGGTGTTGTCTGGCGCAAAGCCATCAAACGTTAAACATTTTCTGGTCATGGTTAAACATATTTGTTTTAAGAAAAAAGTGTACAATCTAAACAAAACGCATGTCCCTGTCCTCTTTTTCAAGATGTGGCAGATTTAAACAGCCAGAAGACATTTTTTAATTAAGAAATAACCATTTTTCTGATGACTTGTTGTTTCTAAATGGCTGCTGGGTAATTTGATATGCAATTGGGTGATTGTTGTCTTATCGGGTGGTATAGCTAATGGATTTATAGATCTGACGCAGTTGCTACCTCAGATTATGAGCCTAGCAAGTGTCATATAGCTCAGTTGGTACAGCATGGCGCTTGCAACGCCAGGGTTGTCGGTTCGTTTCCCACGGGGGGCCAGTATGAAAATGTATGCACTCACTAACTGTAAGTCACTCTGGATAAGAGCGTCTGCTAAATATGTAAATATAAATGTAAAAAATGTCATGAATGAGTTATGTAGTACCCATAGATGGCCAAAGGGAGGCGCAAGAGTGCTATAAACCCAAACTGCTTTTTGCCATATAAACCCTAAACCTAACAATCAATCAAATGTATTTATAAAGCCCTTTTTACACCAGCAGATGTCACAAAGTGCTATATAGAAACTCTTACCCTACTTATAACCTATTTTAGCCGTAACGCCTAATTCTAGGGTAGGGTAGCCTAGAACACTTTTAGAAACTATTTTAGTAATAATATTATCTTAGTAAATACAATTATAGTATTAAATAGTGTTTTGATTATTTTGTTGTTATTTTATTATATGTATAATAGCAAGACAGAACACTTGATAAATAAGACACATTTGTTTTGTTTTTTTCAAATGTGGTTTGAATTGGGTGACCTAGTAACCTCTGTGTGAAAGTCCAGCAATTGGCGTGGGGCAGGATTGAGACTGATCTAATACACTTTATTTCTCAGCTGCCTCACCAATGTCTGTACGTGAATTAATAACTTTTAATTGCTAAATATTTCCAATAGATGGCAGCATAAGACCACGAAGCATCAGTTATAGGCTACAAGCAGCAATATGATTGACATAAAATAGCATGCAACCAAATACTATATGTCCCATGATTTTCTAAAATGGTCACTCATTACTTTAGTTAGCTATATATCTCGTATTAGGCCTGTGATGCTTTTGGAAGAGCAATTAAATAGTGACTATAGCAGGTGTTGAACCCCGGGTAAATAATCACTAGTCAGATGCTCCAACCTCAACCCTAGTATACATGCATATTAAAACATGATCTTAATATCTGATATTGGGAGTAAACAACCTCGGAATAGAAAAGACAAGAGTGCGTCTTCCAGCCTGCCAATAAATTACCTCATGCAACCCTCCCAGTTAGCAAATGTACCTCAACATGCCCCTCGCTTGTGCTAGAAGGCAGAGTGCTCGCTGCTGGTTGATGAATCTGACAATGAATGGACTAGGAAAATACGTTTTTCTCGACCAGAGGTGACTGAATTAATGTTCAGGCTTATTGCTAATTGTTATATTAATGAAGTATAATTTCAAAACATGACCATAAAAACAGGTAATAATAAACATGAATCATCATTATATTATTTCACAGTAATCTGTTAAATGCTTTTTCAGTTGTTCCTCTTACGTTAGCAGTGTGGAAAGGGACAGTAAAAAGCGTGTGCAGGAGTTTTCCTGTGAGGGGGAGTGGTGGTGTATCCAGGGAGAAAACTAAACTAACCTTCTGAAATGTCATTTGTGGTCTTATGCTGCTATCTATTGGAATTATTTAGTAACTGCAGTAGTACTGAATTAAGTATATCCTTACTAAAGTAGTAATTACTCAGAATTTCAAAATATGACATTTTCTAGTTCATTTTACCACTTACAACCATAAAATAAAAATGTATAGCATAACAAACAATGAAACTGACATAAACCAAAAACACCATACATTTAGTTAACAATATATATATATATATATATCGAGTGGCGCATCAAGTAGCAGCAGGGATGTGTTGTGTTGATTCATTTAGACAGAGAGAAGTGGAGAGACAGAGGAGAGAGAGAGAGACAGAGGAGAGAGAGAGAGAGACAACATTATTAATGCCATCAATAATACCAATAATGATATAAATCAGTCACACCAGTGTGTAATGCATTATGAAAACATTTACAGATTTATACAGACAGTTAAGAGAATAAATGATTATAATTTTAACTTTATAAGACAGTCTTACAATACTGTAGGCATTAAAACAGATGTAATATTAATATCCTCTGTGATATTTCTAGATTCAGATGAGCGTGCTGTGATTCTTCAACGTGAACTCAAATCTAATCTAAAGAAGAAGTTTCAATGTGTATTTGAGGGAATCGCTAAACAATGAAACCCAACACTTCTCAATAAGATCTACACAGAGCTCTACATCACAGAGGGTGGAACAGGAGAGGTCAATAATGAACATGAGCTGAGACAGATTGAGACAACAACCAGGAAACAAGCAAGACCAGAGACTGCAGTCAAATGTAACGACATCTTCAGACCCTTAACTGGACAAGACAAACTTATCAGAACTGTGCTGACAAAGGGAGTCGCTGGCATTGGAAAAACAGTCTCTGTGCAGAAGTTCATTCTTGACTGGGCTGAAGGAAAAGCAAATCAGGATGTCCAATTTGTATTTTCATTCCCTTTTCGGGAGCTGAATTTGATGAACGGGGAAAAACACACTTTGATTAAACTTCTCAATCACTTCTCAATGGAAACAAAAGAATCAAGGATCTCCAACTACGACAAGTACAAAGTTCTGTTCATCTTTGATGGTCTGGATGAGTGCCGACTGCCCCTAGACTTCCAGAAGAACAAGATCTGTTGTGACGTCACAAAGTCAACCTCAGTGGATGTTCTGCTGACAAATCTCATCAAGGGAAATCTGCTTTCCTCTGCTCTCCTCTGGATAACTACCCGACCTGCAGCAGCCAATAAGATCCCTTCAGGG
Organism: Coregonus lavaretus; assembly: GCF_964263955.1. Classification (NCBI taxonomy): domain Eukaryota; kingdom Metazoa; phylum Chordata; class Actinopteri; order Salmoniformes; family Salmonidae; genus Coregonus; species Coregonus lavaretus. The sequence goes on along the minus strand of NW_028161507.1, from coordinate 39,658 downwards.
TGTGTTGACCAGGTGACAGAGGTACGAGGGTTCAATGACCCACAGAAGGAGGAGTACTTCAGGAAGAGATTCAGTGATGAGGACCTGGCCAGCAGAATCATCTCACACATAAAGACATCAAGGAGCCTCCACATCATGTGCCACATTCCAGTCTTCTGTTGGATTTCTGCAACAGTCCTTGAAAACATGTTGAGTGCAGACAAGACAGAAGAGATGCCCAAGACTCTGACTGAGATGTACTCACACCTTGTGGTGTTTCATACCAAACAGAAGAATGAAAAGTATCTTGGGAAAGAAGAGACAGGTCCACACTGGAATAAAGAGAGCATTCTGTCACTGGGAAAACTGGCTTTTCAACAGCTTGTGAAGGGCAATCTGATTTTCTATGAAGAGGACATGAAAGAGGCTGGCATTGATGTCAATGAAGCCTCAGTGTACTCAGGATTGTGCACACAGCTCTTTAAAGAGGAATGTGTGCTTTACCAGGACAAGGTGTACTGCTTCGTGCATCTGAGCATTCAGGAGTTTCTGGCTGCTGTATATGTGTTCCTCTCATTCATCAACAACAATGAGAATCTAATGGCCGAACCGCAAGTTACTGAAGTTACTGTCTACAAGAGTGCTGTGGATAAAGCCTTACAAAGTGAGACAGGAAACCTGGACCTGTTCCTCCGCTTCCTTCTGGGCCTCTCACTGGAGTCCAATCAGAAGCACTTACGAGGTCTACTGACAAAGACAAGAAGCAGCTCACAGAGCCATGAAGAAACAGTCAAGTACATCAAGGAGAAGATCAGGGAGAATCCCTCTCCAGAGAGGTGCATCAATCTGTTCCACTGTCTGAATGAACTGAATGACCATTCTCTAGTGGAGGAGATCCAAAGCTACCTGAGATCAGGACGTCTCTCAGAAGTCAAACTGTCACCTGCACAGTGGTCAGCTCTGGTCTTTGTGTTGCTGACTTCAGAAAATGAGCTGGATGTGTTTGACCTGAAGAAATACTCCAGATCAGAGGAAGGTCTTCTGAGGCTGCTGCCAGTGGTCAAAGCCTCCAGAGCTGCTCTGTGAGTACATAAAATGACATTTAAGTACTAATCATCAGGAAGAAATATTCAGTTTAGAGAAATATATCTATTATAATATGTATATAATGTATAATATTACATTGAAAAACTTACTGAATCAGTGCATTGGTGTTCACATTAGTATAACAATATGACCATGCAATTCTAGGAGACGGAAGATGAATCTATATGTTGTTTAAGAGAATAAACCAACTGCATCTGCCATTGTCCTTCTACACTACTGGTTTTAAATTAGCAGTGTGTTTGTGAAATCATGATGATCTCTCTGTCAGGCTGTCAGGCTGTGGAGTCACAGAGGAAGGCTGTGCTTCTCTGGTCTCAGCTCTGAAGTCAAACCCCTCACACCTGAGAGAGCTGGATCTGAGTAACAATGACCTGAAGGATTCAGGAGTGAAGCTGCTCTCTGCTGGACTGGGGAATCCCCACTGTAAACTGGAGACTCTGAGGTCAGTATTCCTGTAGTTGGTCAACAAGTGATAACTGCTCACCAGATCCACATGTGTTTACCAGGCACACATAGTCCACACCATATGTGTTTGGACAGTGATGCTTACAGTTTTACATTTGGTGCTATGCTCCAGCATTTTGGATTTGAGATATAATGTTTCATATTAGGCAACAGTACAGAATGTCTCCTTTTATTTGAAGGTAATGGTGAGAGGTTAGCATGTTTTGTTGTAGCCTCTGTAACTTTCTCACCCGTTATTATTCATGATTCATTCATGATCCTTCTCAATCATGGCATCATCAGGATTACTTTAGTAGTGTTTAGAAACATGTTATCTACTCACTTAGAAAGAAAATGACTCAACACCAACGAATAGCAGTGTGGTTTTAATATGATTTGACTCTTTGCAGGCTGTCAGGCTGTCTAGTCACAGAGGAAGGCTGTGCTTCTCTGGTCTCAGCTCTGAAGTCAAACCCCTCACATCTGAGAGAGCTGGACCTGAGTAACAATGACCTGAAGGATTCAGGAGTGAAGCTGCTCTCTGATGGACTGGGGAATCCCCACTGTAAACTGGAGACTCTGAGGTCAGTATTCCTGTATCACTCAATGAACACACACACACTGGACACACACACACAGGACACAAACACACAGGACACACACACACACACACACACTGGACACACACACACACACACACACACACACACTGGACACACACACACATACACACACACTCTGGACAGACACACACAAACTGAACTCACACACACTGGACACACACACACACACACACATATTTATTTAGTAGTGTTTAGAAACATGTTATCTACTGTTAATAATGATACATTAATTAATTTATATACAGTACCAGTCAAAAGTTTGGACACACCTACTCATTCAAGGGTTTTTCTTTATTTTTACAATTTTTAAATTGTAAAATAATAGTGAAGACATTAAAACTATGAAATAACACATATGAAATCATGTAGTAACCAAAAAAGTGTTAAACAAATGAAAATATATTTTATATTTGACATTTTTCAAATAGCCACCCTTTGCCTTGATGACAGCTTTGCCCACTCTTGGCATTCTCTCAACCAACTTCACCTGGAATGCTTTTCCAACAGTCTTGAAGGAGTTCCCACATATGCTGAGAACTTGTTGGCTGCTTTTCCTTCACTCTGCGGTCCGACTCATCCCAAACCATCTCAATTGGGTTGAGGTCGGGGGATTGTGGAGGCTAGGTCATCTGACGCAGCACTCCATCACTCTCCTTCTTGGTAAAATAGCCCTTACACAGCCTGGAGGTGTGTTGGGTCATTGTCCTGTTGAAAAACAAATGATAGTTCCACGATGCCCAAACCAGATGGGATGGCGTATCGCTGCAGAATGCTGTGGTAGCCATGCTGGTTAAGTGTGGTTAAATTCTAAATAAATCACAGACAGTGTCACCAGCAAAGCTCCCCCACACCATCACACCATCACACCTCCTCCTCCATGCTTTACGGTGGGAAATACACATGCAGAGATCATCCGTTCACCCACACCGCGTTTCACAAAGACACGGCGGTTGGAACCAAAAATCTCAAATTTGGACTCCAGACCAAAGGACAAATGTCCACAGGTCTAATGTCCATTGCTCGTGTTTGTTGGCCCAAGCAAGTCTCTTCTTCTTATTGGTGTATTTTAGTAGTGATTTATTTGAGCCAATTCGACCTTGAAGGCCTGATTCACACAGTCCCCTCTGAACAGTTGATGTTGAGATGTGTCTGTGACTTGAACTCTGTGATGCATTTATTTGGGCTGCAATTTCTGAGGCTGGTAACTCTAATGAACTTATCCTCTAAAGCAGAGGTAACTCTGGGTCTTCCATTCCTGTGGCGGTCCTCATGAGAGCCAGTTTCATCATAGCGCTTGATGTTTTTTACGACTGCACTTGAAGAATCTTTCAAAGTTGTTGAAATGTTCTGTATTGACTGGCCGTCATGTCTTAAAGTAATGATGGACTGTCATTTCTCTTTGCTTATTTGAGCTGTTCTTGCCATAATATTGACTTGGTCATTTACCAAATAGGGCTATCTTCTGTATACCCCCCTATCTTGTCACAACACAACTGATTGGCTCAAACACATTAAGAAGGAAAGAAATTCCACAAATTACCTTTTAAGAAGGCACACCTGTTAATTGAAATGCATTCCAGGTGACTACCTCATGAAGCTGGTTGAGAGAATGCCAAGAGTGTGCAAAGCTGTCATCAAGGCAAAGGGTGGCTATTTGAAGAATCTCAAATATAAAATATATTTTGATTAATTTAACACTTTTTTGGTTACTACATGATTCCATATGTGTTATTTCATAGTTTTGATGTCTTCACTATTATTCTACAATGTAGAAAATAGTAAAAATAAAGAAAAACCCTTGAATGAGTTGGTGTGTTTAAACTTTTGACTGGTACTGTATATATACATATATGAATAGATATGGCAGGTTTCAGGACACTGATGTATCTGAAATTGTTGAAAGAATATATTTTCACACCACAGAATAGCAGTGTGGTTTTAATATGATTGTACTCTTTGCAGGCTGTCAGGCTGTCTATTCACAGAGGAAGGCTGTGCTTATCTGGTCTCAGCTCTGAAGTCAAACCCCTCACACCTGAGAGAGCTGGATCTGAGTAACAATGACCTGAAGGATTCAGGAGTGAAGCTGCTCTCTGATGGACTGGGGAATCCCCACTGTAAACTGGAGACTCTGAGGTCAGTATTCCTGTAGTTGGTCAACAAGTGATAACTGCTCACCAGATCCACATGTGTTTACCAGGCACACATAGTCCACACCATATGTGTTTGGACAGTGAAGCTTACAGTTAAAAATGTGGTGCTATGCTCCAGCATGTTGGATTTGATATATAATGTTTCATATTAGGTGACAGTACAGAATGTCTCCTTTTATTTGAGGATATTTTCATACATATCTGTGTTACTGTTTAGAAATGAAAACATTTGATGTGTCTAGTTCTCCCATTTGAAAAAGTCGTAATAATTTGGACATATTCACTTATATTGTATTAAAGTAGTCATAAGTTTAGTATTTGGTCCCATATTCCTTACCTGCAGTGATTATATCAAGCTTGTGATTCTACACACTTGTTGAATACATTTGCAGTTTGTCTTGGTTGTGTTTTAGATGATGTTTTTACCAATAGTAACTGAATGGTGAATAATGTCCTGTCATTTTGGAGTCACTTCACTTGTATTGTCAGTAAGAATAGAAGATGTTTCTGAACACTTCTACATTCATGTGGATGCTACCATGATTATGAATAATCATGAATGAATCGTGAATGATGATGAATGAGAAAGTTACAGAGGAACAAGGATCATACCCCCTCTGTTGGTAATGGTGAGAGGTTAGCATGTTTTGTTGTAGCCTCTGTAACTTTCTCACTCATTATGATTCATGATTCATTCATGATTTTTCTTAATCATAGCATCATCAGGATTAATTTAGTAGTGTTTAGAAACATGTTATCTACTCACTTAGACAGAAAATTACTCCAGTCATCATCCACCATTCAGTTACTATCGGGCAAAACATAACCCAAAACACAACCAAAACAAACTGCAAATGCAACCAACGAGTTTGGGACCAAATACTAAACTTTTGACTACTTTAATACACTATGAGTGAATTTATCAAAATACTTATGACTTCTTCAAAAGTGGGGGACTAGATACATAAAGTGCTTTCATTTCTAAATGGTGAAACAGATATGTATTCAAATACCCTCAAATAAAAGATGACATTATATACTGTCACCTCATATGAAACATTGGATCTGAAATCCAAAATGCTGGAGTACAGAGCCACATTTAAAATGTTAGCTTCACTGTCAAACTAGATATGGTGTGGACTGTATACTCAATACAATCTAAATCTGATACTTCACTGTCTGTCTTTTGACTGATACTGCTTTTTAAACTGCTCTGGTCAGTCTACTCAAATATTTGTACTTTATATTTTTCTATCTACAAGTAATACTTTGATAATTTGTTATTGTTAATAATGATACATTCATTCATTTATGAATAGATATGGCAGGTTTCAGGACACTGATATATCTGAATATGTTGAAAAAAATATACTGCCACTATTTTCACCGCCAAAGAATAGCAGTGTGGTTTTAACATGATTTGAATCTTTGCAGGCTGTCAGGCTGTCTAGTCACAGAGGAAGGCTGTGCTTCTCTGGTCTCAGCTCTGAAGTCAAACCCCTCACACCTGAGAGAGCTGGATCTGAGTAACAATGACCTGAAGGATTCAGGAGTGAAGCTGCTCTCTGCTGGACTGGGGAATCCCCACTGTAAACTGGAGACTCTGAGGTCAGTATTCCTGTAGTTGGTCAACAAGTGATAACTGTTCACCAGATCCACATGTGTTTACTAGGCACACATAGTCCACACCATATGTGTTTGGACAGTGAAGCTTACAGTTTTACATTTGGTGCTATGCTCCAGCATTTCGGATTTGAGACAAAACGTTTCATATTAGGCAACAGTACAGAATGTCACCTTTTATTTGAGAGTATTCATACATACCTGTTTTACCCTTTCAGAAATTAAAGTACTTTATGTATCTAGTATTAAAGTAGTCAACAGTTTAGTATTGGGTTCCATGTTCCTTGCCTGCAGTGATTACATCAAGCTTGTGACTACAAACTTGTTGAATGCATTTTCTGTTAGTTGCTAACATGATTTTAATAATCATGAATGAACCGTAAATAATGATGTATGAGAAAGTTTCAGAGGGACAAAGATCACCCCCCCCCCCCCCCCCCCAGATTACAGGACGATGATACTCTATATCTGAAAATATTATAAAATACACTGCCACTCTATTTTCACCACCTAAGAATAGTAGTGTGGTTTTAATATGATTTGACTCTTTGCAGGCTGTCAGGCTGTCTAGTCACAGAGGAGGGCTGTGCTTCTCTGGTCTCAGCTCTGAAGTCAAACCCCTCACACCTGAGAGAGCTGGACCTGAGCTACAATCACCCAGGAGACTCAGGAGTCCGACTGCTCTCTGCTGGACTGGAGGATCCACACTGCAGACTGGAGAAACTCAAGTATGTAGAGGGTTTATGTCAATGTTCATATCAGACATGTTGGAGTTATCAGGCTAGTTAAGACAAACATTCTGACCACCACTTGGACTAAGTTATATAAAGACTGTGTGTGTGTGTGTGTGTGGGTCCAGTGTGTGTGTGTCCAGTGTGTGTGTTTGTGTGTGTTGGTGTATGTGTGTTTTGGTGTGTGTTGGTGTGTATGTGGGTCCAGTGTGTGGGTCCAGTGTGTGATCAGTATCAGTACACAAACTGGACACACACTGGAAACACACACACACAGACACACACACTGGACACACACACACACTGGACACACACACACACACACACACTAGACAAACAAACACACACTAGACAAACACACACACACACACACTGGACCCACACACACAAACACACACACACACACACACACACACACACACTGGACACACTCAAACGCTAGACACACACACACACACACTGGACACACACAAACACTGGACACATACAAACACAAAT
>NW_028161507.1:0-27500 GCF_964263955.1 Coregonus lavaretus | reverse complement strand
ACACACACACACACACACACTGGACACACACACACTGAACACACACACACTGGACACACACACACACACACACACACACACTGGACACACACACATACACACTGGATACACACACACACTGGACACACACACACAAATACACTTGATACACACACACACACACACACTGGACAAACACACACACACTGGACACACACACACACACTGGACACCCACACACAAATACACTTGATACACACACACACACACTGGACATACACACACACACACACACACACACACACTGGACACATTTCCATGTGTTGTATTTTGATGAAAGGAAATCCCATATAGCCTACTGGACAGGACTTTGCTATGGCATCTTCTGTTTGGGTGTCTCAGGTCAGGTCTGAGCCATGATCAGAATGTGTCTCTGTGTCTATTTCCAGCCCTGCCATTTCTACCTGTCCTGATCTAGTGTTTCACCCCTGACCTCCTCACACCGTCTCACCGTCCATGTCTGCTTTTAGCTCCCACCTCTACTTCACTGTGTTATAATGGACCTTATGCTTGTTATGTCACCTCTGGAACCAGTTATCAAACATACTGACCTTTCTGACCCTATCCCATGGCCCTACTTTCTACAACTGAACATTAAAATTCCTCAGTGAGTTTTGTTTCGTGCCGATTTACTTATTTAAGTATTTGTTGTATATTGGGGTTGTGCTGCAGAGCATCATGGGGGTTTGTATGTGTTGAGATGATCACGTTCCAGATAAATGGTTGAACTGATTCCTGTCTCCTGTCTCATCATTATTGAATTGTTATACAGACGTGGTTATGAAACCCACGAGACATAACAAAAGATTGGGGATGAGTAAGTCTGAATCTACAGGAACTATTCTGTCTGGAAGAAGTGGGTTTTTACTGTTTAAAACTGTTATTTTCTGTGGTCCAGTCTAGGCTAATGTTAGCACAGTGTATTGCTAGCAGAGGCAAGTGCATAGTCCAGCTAGCTAAGAGAGAGTTAACATCGTCATGGGACGGCAGAAAATGACTGTAGACGGACGTCGGAGCGGGAAAACAACTTGATTAAAAAGGGAGGAATATACATTGATTGAAGGAAAGGACATTTATTCAACTGTGAAGACAAACCTTTTAATTAAATCTGCTAAATGAGCGAATTTAGGAGGAAACGTCAGTGAGTGAAGTGAATGAAGATCACATGACTGAGGAAAATATTGCTTTGGTTGAGGACAATATTGAAGTGAGTGACAATCAGGAGCTTATTGAGAAATGAAAAATTATTGGAATTGTTGGAAACATTGGACAGTTTGATGAAAGTATTGAGCAGTGGAGCTCATATACAGAACGGTTTGAATATTTTGTTCTTGTAAATGACATGGATGAGGACAACATTGTGCCTCCATGTTTTAGTGTAATGGGGCCAAAGACATTTAATTTACTAGGCAGCCTGCTACAGCCAGACAGAACAGGTAATACGACGTATGGGGATATTGTGGAGATACTTAAAGGACATTTTTCACCAGAACCACTAGTTAATGCTGAAAGGTTCAGGTTCAACAGGAGACATCAGGAAGAGGGAGAATCAGTAACAATGTTTGCTGCTGCATTAAAGAAACTACCAGAACACTGAGTTTAATGCTGTTCTAAATGACATCATTAGAGACAGACTAGTATGTGGGCTACGGAGTGAAGCTCCGGGTAAACCTTCCACCAAGAAAACATAATTTAATAGAAATCCCAACCGCTCCTCTGTGTGATCTATGTAATCAAGGTGCCTTGGACTCCTTTATTCATATGTACTGGGAGTGACCAGGGGACATGTTTTGGAAAGAGGTATCCTCATACCTTGTTCCCCCAAACTGTTATTACTGAATGATAATTCACCACTGTCATTACAGCAAAGACGTATAATGTTGTCAGGTTGGACAGCAGCTAAAAAGATGTTGGAACTAAGATGGCAACCACCACACCTCATTGGATCAGCACTTTTATAGATATCCTTTATTTAGAACTATCCACTGCTAGGATCCATGGGGCTAGCCAAACAACAATTGCAGCTGAAACCATAAAATAACTCCTGTAGTGGGTTTTACCCAACAGATTGACTGTTAATTATCATTTTTGTGCAAATGTGTACCTTGATTTAGTATTTAATTTAATGGAGATCAGGTTGGGTGTGTTGGGGTGGTCCCAGGAGGGGTTGGAGGGTGGGTTGGGGTGGTCCCAGGAGGGGTTGGAGGGTGGGTTGGGGTGGTCCCAGGAGGGGTTGGAGGGTGGGTTGGGGTGGTCCCAGGAGGGGTTGGAGGGTGGGTTGGGGTGGTCCCAGGAGGGGTTGGAGGGTGGGTTGAGGTGGCACAGCTACTATGTATCCCCCTTGCTAGAGGGACAGCCGGTGGCTATGGAGATTGACACAGGGGCAGCTGTATCTCTTGTGTCAGAAAAAAGACACTGAAACACCTTCCACTTCAACCAGCGCACCTCGTGTTAAAGACTTACACAGGTGAATCTGTCGCTGTGAGAGACATCACTGATGTCACAGTTCAGGTAAACAGACAAACTGAAAAGATGCCACTCTATGTTGTGAAAGGAGACCATGCATCACTACTGGGATGTTCATAGTTGGAGAAAATCACACTGGACTGGCCATCAGTGCATATAATGACACATGGAGACATAGATCTACCTGCCATCTTAAAGAAACATGGAGAAGTCTTTAATGGACAGCTGGGTAGTATGAACGACATTACAGGGAAGCTTAGCATTAAGCCAGACAGCAAACCAACGTTTCTGAAAGCAGGACCTGTACATTATGCTATCAGACCAGAAGTTAAGGCTGACTTGGACGCTTTAGTCAAGAACAAAGTACTGGAGCCGGTCAGCATGAGTTAATGCATGAGCAACACCCATCTACCAGTCCTTAACACTAGAACCGCCTGTTCTTTCAGCATATAAGAACCCGCTAGAGAAAGTTACCAGGCGTCCACTTTAGCATATGCATCAGATGCATATCAACCTGCAAGGTGCAAGGTGTGCAAACATGGTTTGTTAAATAAACGCTTGATAAATAGTGCATTAACTGTTGTAAATTATTTATTGCATGAAGAAATATTAGTGGAAATATATCAATAAATAAATAACAACAATAGTTAATTCTACAAAGTACAAATAAAATATGCCTATAGCCTATTTCTGTTTCCCTTACAATAAAAACATTACAGTGTAAACCATTTAATCAACTGTATTTGTAGATTCAATTAGTAATAGAGTTAATAAAGTCGATTTACAGTTTATTTTGACAAAGTACAAATGAAAAAAGTATTATAATAATAATATAACCAGCCAGGTGTTCAGGTGAAATGATTTGCTGTCTTCCTAAACAAAAGCACCAGTGCATGAACAATTGTAAAGGATGAATTAAATAAATATATATTTGTGGAAATATATTCATGACAAGATGTAAAAACAATAATGTGTTGATTGTATCAGACACTGTACCGAGCCTTTACACATGAACCAATCACGTCTTCTCTTTATGCTTCAGGTCCACAAATAAATCAAATCGGTTCCCTGCACACAGTTTTCATGGGCCTTGTTCGGTGTTCACCTGCCGACTTGATATTGTGTATTTTTCCCCAGTAGGAACTGTGGTTCTTGGGGAAGAGGGAGAACAGGACCTGCTGCCTTGACATTGTGTATTTTTCCCCAGTGGGAGCTGTGGTGCTTGGGGAAGAGGGAGAGCAGGACCTGCTGTCTTGACATTGTGTATTTTTCCCCAGTGGGAGCTGTGGTGCTTGGGGAAGAGGGAGAACAGGACCTGCTGTCTTGACATAGTGTATTTTTCCCCAGTGGGAGCTGTGGTGCTTGGGGAAGAGGGAGAGCAGGACCTGCTGTCTTGGCGGCCTGCTTGGTGACCCCCTTTTACAGAGTACAGTCAACAGGCCAGAGGAGAGTACCCCCTTTTACAGAGTACAGTCAACAGGCCAGAGGAGAGTACCCCCTTTTACAGAGTACAGTCAACAGGCCAGAGGAGAGTACCCCCTTTTACAGAGTACAGTCAACAGGCCAGAGGAGAGTACCCCCTTTTACAGAGTACAGTCAACAGGCCAGAGGAGAGTTCCCCCTTTTACAGAGTACAGTCAACAGGCCAGAGAAGAGTACCCCCTTTTACAGAGTACTGTAAACAGGCCAGAGGAGAGTACCCCCTTTTACAGAGTACAGTAAACAGGCCAGAGGAGAGTACCCCCTTTTACAGAGTACAGTCAACAGGCCAGAGGAGAGTACCCCCTTTTACAGAGTACAGTCAACAGGCCAGAGGAGAGTACCCCCTTTTACAGAGTACAGTCAACAGGCCAGAGGAGAGTACCCCCTTTTACAGAGTACAGTCAACAGGCCAGAGGAGAGTACCCCCTTTTACAGAGTACAGTCTGGACATCTGGTCTAGCATCCACAAAAATAAAATAGAAAAGAAAAGGTTATAATTATATAGAATGATAATACTAATAGTAATAATATGAATGTAATATAATAAAAGGGGATCATATTTGGTGTTTGGCAGATGGGAAGGCTATCTGTATATGGTAGAGATACTTTCCCCCTTCTGATAACCAGGTGGCGAATCGCATCTCTGCATGTCTGGCCGACATATCAGCATGGATGACGGATCACCACCTCAAGATGAACCCTGGCAAGACGGAGCTGCTCTTCCTCCTGGGGAAGGACTGCCCGTTCCATGATCATCTCGCCATCACGGTTGACAACTCCGTTGTGTCCTCCTCCCAGAGCGCGAAGAGCCTTGGCGTGACCCTGGACAACACCCTGTCGTTCTCCGCTAACATCAAGGCGGTGACCCGATCGTGCAGGTTCATGCTCTACAACATTCGGAGAGTACGACCCTGCCTTACACAGGAAGCGGCACAGGTCCTAATGCCATTAAACCCCTACAACTCATCCAGAATGCCGCAGCCCGTCTGGTGTTCAACCTTCCCAAGTTGTCTCACATCACCCCCCTCCTCCGCACACTCCACTGGCTTCCAGTTGAAGCTCGCATCCGTTACAAGACCATGGTGCTTGCCTATGGAGCAGTGAGGGGAACGGCACCTCCGTACCTTCAGGCTCTGATCAGTCCCTACACCCAAACGAGGGCATTGCGTTCATCCACCTCTGGCCTGCTGGCTTCCCTTCCTCTGCGGAAGCATAGTTCCCGCTCAGCCCAGTCAAAAATGTTCTCTGCTCTGGCACCCCAATGGTGGAACAAGCTCCCTCACGACGCCAGGACAGCAGAGTCACTCACCACCTTCCGGAGACATTTGAAACCCCACCTCTTTAAGGAACACCTGGGATAGGATAAAGTAATCATTCTACCCCCCCCCCCCCCCCCCCCCCCCAGCAAAAAAAAAGGTATACTTGTAAAGTGGTTATCCCACTGGCTATAGGGTGAATGCACCAATTTGTAGTCACTCTGGTTAAGAGCGTCTGCTAAATGACGTTAATGTGCCCTTGAGCAAGGCACTTAACCCTAATTGCTCCTGTAAGTCGCTCTGGATAAGAGCGTCTGCTAAATGACTAAAATGTAAATGTAAATGTAAATGTATATACCTTTGTGTGATTGTAGTCTGTCACTGTCTCCGGTTTCCTCTTCTGGTCACTGCCGGTGGCAACAGTGGGGTGCATGGTGCTGAGGAAGCTAAGACTTATTTATTTTACATCTGTACGCCGTGAGTGTTGCTTTACCAATCTCCATCACACCGTGAGTGTTGCTATACCACTCTCCATCACACCGTGAGTGTTGCTTTACCACTCTCCATCACACCGTGAGTGTTGCTATACCACTCTCCATCACACCGTGAGTGTTGCTTTACCACTCTCCATCACACCGTGAGTGTTGCTTTACCACTCTCCATCACACCGTGACTGTTGCTTTACCACTCTCCATCACACCGTGAGTGTTGCTTTACCACTCTCTATCACACCGTGAGTGTTGCTTTACCACTCTCTATCACACCGTGAGTGTTGCTTTACCACTCTCCCTCACATGGTGAGTGTTGCTTTACCACTCTCTATCACACTGTGAGTGTTGCTTTACCACTCTCCATCACACCGTGAGTGTTGCTTTACCACTCTCCATCACACCGTGAGTGTTGCTTTACCAGCAGCTTCTGCCTTTGTTTGTTCACTGTTCCGAGCACACTAGTCTTCTTTACTTTCTGTTTCAGCTCAGCCGTCTCCCCACCCTGACAATCAAGTGTTTTATTGGTATCTTCCACTAGAGTGCAGTAAACACCTGCTGTAACTAGACTTTACAACAGTATGTGTTCGGTTTCATGTTCCTGGTGACTCCTTGGACCTTATTCATAAAGGTAGTTTCCCAGATGAGGAGTGCTGATCTAGGATCAGGTCCCCCCCTGTCCATCTAATCTGTTTCATTATGATCTAAAAGGCAAAACTGATCCCAGATCAGTACTCCTAATCTTTATGAATACTGTCACAGGTGACTCCTCAAGACATTTAAATATTTCCCCTTAAACCACTCAAATGTTGTTTTAGCAGTATGCTTAGGGTCATTGTCCTGCTGGAAGGTGAACCTCAATTCCCAGTCTCAAATCTCTGGAGGACTGAAACAGGTTTCCCTCAAGAATTTCCCTGTATTTAGTGCCATCCATCATTCCTTCAATTCTGACTAGTTTCCCAGTCCCTGCCGACGAAAAACATCCCCACAGCATGATGCTGCCGCCACCATGCTTCACTGTGGGGATGGTGTTCTCGGGGTGATGAGAGGTGTTGGGTTTGCCACAGACATAGCGTTTTCCTTGATGGCCAAAAAGCTACATTTTAGACTCATCTGACCAGAGTACCTTCTTCCATATGTTTTGGGAGTCTCCCACATGGCTTTTGACGAACACCAAACGTGTTTGCTTATTTTTTTCTTTAAGCAATGGCTATTTTCTGGCCACTCTTCCGTAAAGCCCAGCTCTGTGGAGTGTACGGCTTAAAGTGGTCCTACGGACAGATACTCCAATCTCCGCTGTGGAGCTTTGCAGCTCCTTCAGGGTTATCTTTGGTCTCTTTGTTGCCTCTCTGATTAATGCCCTCCTTGCCTGGTCCGTGAGTTTCAGTGGGCGGCCCTCTCTTGGCAGGTTTGTTGTGGTGGCATATTCTTTCAATTTTTTAATAATTTATTTAATGGTGCTCCGTGGGATGTTCAAAGTTTCAGATTTTTTTATAACCCAACCCTGATCTGTACTTCTCCACAACTTTGTCCCTGACCTGTTTGGAGAGCTCCTTGGTCTTCATGGTGCCGCTTGCTTGGTGGTGCCCCTTGCTTAGTGGTGTTGCAAACTCTGGGGCCTTTCAGCCCAGGTGTATACAGTACATCTGGAAACCATCATAGGCCTCCCTGTCTCTGTTGTTATTACCCTTTGCCCCCAGGTCACTACATCCTGTCCATCAATATCTAATCAACAAAGGTATAAATTCCCAGTCATCTATCTTCTGTGATATCAAACCTCTCAAACCTCTATAAACTCAGTCTGAGTAAAAGATAAACAGATAATTAACTACTCTATATTCATGCTAATAATCTATGTAGTCAAAACCTTATTCTTCATATATAAGGAAAAATCCCACATAGACATCATCCCCCCTTTTAAAATGACCCCTTTTTATATACTTCATTTTCAAATATACCCATTTCTTATTCATGCTACCAAGAAAACATACATCAACGAAAGTGTGACCATCATGACATCATCCCCACAAATCCAAAGATCCATGACCCTTTGTAAATTACATGGATTTTATAATCTGAACACGTGAATATAAAAATAACAAAAACATCCGTCTTCATCATCCACGCTCTGTCAGAGGAACCCCAAGTTTCTCCCTGGTCACAAGGGGCTCTATCTGATCCACTAAGATAGTCATCTGTCCACATCTTCTTCCTGTAACCCTTAATTCCATGCTATACATTTCCAACTTAACATTCCTTTTCCTCAATCAACATTATCAATGGACTCTAAACTGCAATATGATGATGTAGAATAATAATAATTAGTCCTCTCCCTCCTTGGATTACCATTAACTGATACATCTCTAACTGTATTCACAGGCATGTTATTAATCTGGCGTACAGATCTTAAAATCAATCCCCGAGAAATTGGAAACAACCCCCCATAACTATGGCTGTAATGATTACTATGGCCACTAGAGGACCTAGAATACTTGCCATCCATGTTCCTATGGAATTACCCACTAAACAACCTTGAAAAAACTTCAACAACATTCAAATTACCATATCCTCCTCATCTTTATATAATAGCCTCCAATTCTATGTGATTATCAATTACACATTCTAATGATAAACATCTCAGACCCAATTGCTTAACAACCCATGATTGTTAAAATATACAATGTTAAACTCCGCCTTTGTCCTCCTAATATACCTGATATAACATACACATTATAACACTCTATTATCACTCCCTGTTACATCATCACATCCCTAGACTATTCCTGCTTTAATAATTCAACCAAATTCACATCATATGAAAATATCATAACCCCATGATAATAACCAATTCATTACTTGCCATTCAACATAGATATGTATCACCCTAAACATCCATATCAATATCACCCAATACTTCAAATGTATATAATGACTAATATGTTAATACATTAACCCAATTAATCACATATTCATGATTTCATTCACAATCTTCACCTTAACTTCCATGTTTCAAACAGTATGAGTCAACAATGTCTATTCAATAAATCCTATAAATGTATCCTAAGACATGACCTTAATGTATCACTGTTTAAACCCCTAATATCTATAGAAAACATTTATATCCTTATACATACTAATAATTCACTTAAAAAACTCATTCATCTTATCAATTATAACCAACCAAATGACTGAACTCAACCAAATTTAAAATGACAATTCTTATTCACTTTATCCTTATCACTGAAAATGAAACCTCTCAACTTAATCACCCATTACAACTTTCAGAATGTATACTCATATTAACATACATTATAAACATTCAGAATTCAATTATGACATTCCTCATCCTGAAAATAAATACAGATCATTATCTCAATGCATTCTCAATACTATCACTTTAGCAGTGTA
This sequence comes from Coregonus lavaretus, assembly GCF_964263955.1. Lineage (NCBI taxonomy): Eukaryota > Metazoa > Chordata > Actinopteri > Salmoniformes > Salmonidae > Coregonus > Coregonus lavaretus. The sequence continues at coordinate 18,361 of NW_028161507.1, read as the reverse complement.
TATACCTACTATCATCTCCAGATCACCAGTTTCCTCGTAGCCATCTGTAGCATTGGTTGACATGATACCTGTTCAATCTCCCCTCTATCCATACCTCCGTTGGTGTAGACCTTGTGATGATGCTTGAACCTTCTTCCTTCACTAGTTCTATGATCATGCAGAGTCCTTCTCCATTTATCACCGTCTCTCTGTTGTTGTGTCCTCCTATCAGCGTACCAATAGTCTCTGCTGCAAAAACACACAGACAAAACAAAACAATGCTCTGCCGAAGCGGTGCCACCTTCCTCCTTTGCGTTAGAAAAGTCCTCCAATGGTACATATAGATCTAGGAATCTCTCTCTCTTACTTGGCCCTCCATCAGGGTAGCCATCAACCCCTATTACTAACCTTCCCACTTGGGTGTTGTCCATCAATGACTTCCTTAATCCTTTACCACCACATAGTCTCCAAGTCGCAGAAAATGTACAGATTCTCCTGGTAGGTCTGGCAGAGAAGCCTTCACCTTTTCTAAAGAAAGTCTGCATAACATTGTTAGTTGAGACACAGCATGCTACTTCATCCTGTCTTCTTATCAGTCCTGATAAGCCTTTTATATTAGGAAGTACACATTCTCAGTTTGTTACCTGTATAAAAGACACCTGTCCACAGAAGCAATCAATCAATCAGATTCCAAACTCTCCACCATGGCCAAGACCAAAGAGCTCTCCAAGGATGTCAGGGAGAAGATTGTAGACCTACACAAGGCTGGAATGGGCTACAAGACCCTGAGTGGCGCAGTGGTCTAAGGCACTTTATCGCAGTGCTAACTGTGCCACTAGAGATCCTGGTTCAAATCCAGGCTCTGTCGCAGCCAGCCGCGACCGGGAGACCCATGGGGCGGCGCACAATTGGCGCAGGGACGGCCTGTTCAATAGGGCGATATGGGCGACGCACTGCCAAACGGGAAAAGGAAGGGATTTTTTTTCTAATCAATTATATCACGGCAACAGTAGTTATCAGTGTTCACGTCTGATCTGCCAGCCACTAAATGTCAAATCAGGCTAAAGTCGTGCTTCAAATGGCCCCGCCCGTTTTTGGGGCGATTTCAGTCAAGTTGAAAATCGCCCAGAAGTCTCTCATAGCCTGTCATGTAAAATCTATTTTTTTCAAATTTCAAAGCTTTCAATACATTCTCTATGGGTGTCTGTGGGCTTGCACTTACGCGCTTTCGTCATACGTGACGTAACCATGAACGTAACTAAGACAATAGCGGCTAGCAGCGTCTCTGTTGTGACCTGCAGTGTGGCGTTATTTTATGTTTTTAATTTGTAGACTTAGTTTACAAACATTCTGCCAACCATGGATTTCCAGTGGTTGGTTTTGGACTGATCTTGTTGATCGTGTACATACCCGCTACGAACGGACTAAATAATGAAAACGCTGCTGGCAGCGGAATCCCAATACAGCTGGGAGACTTGGCTGGATGACAGAGTCCCGGACAGAGAAGTGGAGCCGGCCGGCTTCACCCTGGTCAGAGCGGACTGCGATCCTGGTAAGAGAGCGACTCTGTACCCCGACATTGAACTGCTTTCTGTGTCATTGCGACCTTACTATCTGCCCCGTGAGTTCCCCCAATTGTTTGTTACCGTTGTGTACTGTTGATAATCACAAGTTTACTGGAGAACTGAGACCAAGTAGAGACTTTGGACAGGGTGGATATGGTATAATAAAGGCAGTTTATTCAGAGGTAAAGATATCTGGAATCGCGTGCACGGACTCGTTCGTGCACGCGAGTAAAGTAAAAGTGTCCTGTCTTAGGTCAGCTAGGATCACCACTCCTTGGCCACCTGCTGACAAGGCTGACAAGATAGGACTCTTTTGTCCATTGTTATAGGATAGGAACAGCATTGATTGAAAACAAACGCCCAACACAAAATGGGTCATGCACAAGATTTTAGTCAGACCAAGCTATAACATTATATATTTACTACGACAGTACATTCAATCAAAAGCTAATATAACAAAGGCATCAGAGATTATTTATAATCTGTCACAGAAACTGGAATCCATCTCCCCAGATCAGTCAATAAATGCTTCTGGTATTGACTTATATGCTGCCCCTGTCTTCATGTTGTTGCTGGACATATATTTTTTAAAATGTGTGTAGGTCACCTAAATCATCAGAAAAATTGCCCCTCCTGAGAATTTTTTCAGGAGCCGCCACTGGTCCAGGGTAGGGGAGGGAATGGCCGGCAGGGATGTAGCTCAGTTGATAGAGCATGGTGTTTGCAACGCCAGGGTTGTGGGTTCGTTTCCCATGGGGGGCCAGTATAAAAAAAATATATGTATTCACTAACTGTAAGTCGCTCTGGATAAGAGCGTCTGCTAAATGACGTAAATGTAAGGTGACAACAGTTGGTGCGATTATTTGCAAATGGAAGAAACACAAAATAACTGTCAATCACAAAATCAGCAGGGGATCAAATACTTTATTCCATTTCTGTATGTATGTGTGTATTATCTCCCGAGTGGCTCAGTGGTCTACTAGAGATCCTGGTTCGAATCCAGGCTCTGTCGTAGCCGGCCGCGACCGGGAGACCCATGGGGCGGCTCACAATTTGCACAGCGTCGTCCAGGGGAGGGGAGGGAATGGCCGGCAGGGATGTAGCTCAGTTGGTAGAGCATGGCGTTTGCAACGCCAGGGTTGTGGGTTCGATTCCAACGGTGGGCCAGTATGGAGAAAAATTAAATAATGTATGCACTCACTCACTCTGGATAAGAGCATCTGCTAAATGACGTAAATGTAAATATGTGTTTGTGTGTGTATATTTATAAAAAACATGGGGGACTGGAAGTGATGCAGACAATTACATTGATAGAAGATACAATCTATCTGCAATATTAAGCTGATCTACCCCCTTAAAAAAAACAAATAAATAAAATAATCATATTAATTACCTGAAAATTGTATGTCACCCAGTCTTAAAATGTCTACAAAAACCAAATATTGAAATACTGTTAAATATTTAAAAACCCATTGTTATCCATTGAGTGAATTGTTATCCATTGAGAGAGGGATATAGAATAGTATACTGTACGTGCTAGGTAATTTGTTTCTACAACTGTGATGTAACTGATCATCCACTAGGTGGAGCCAGTGGTCCACTCTTGATTAGACACTTCAAATAAAATAGAAATTTGTTTGGTAAAAACAGTAGGATAAATACATATGTAGGTAGATATATATATATATATATATATATATATATATATATATATATAATATTATACTAACATTCTAGATACACACACACACACACACACACACACACATTCAATTGACTAGTCATTTTTTTCGATAACTGTGATGTAACTGTACATCCACTAGGTGAAGCCAGTGGTCCACTCTTAAGTAGAGACTTGGTTTGGCATGCATTTTCATGGGTTCTGAGACACCTTGAGACATGTCACATAAAATTGACATTTGTTTTGTATAAACAGTAGGATATATACATATGTAGGTAGAGTCCATTCTCGTTTAAAAAAATCAATAACACAACATCTCATTCATTATATACTATATAATTTTATACAATACATTATTAAAAACATTCATTTATAATATACAACATAAATAATATATATATATATATATATATATATATATATATATATATATATATATATATATATATATATATATATGCATAGTTATATATAAAAGCCTTCATCATATTGAAAATTCAACTCACCTTCAAAATGCTCCATGAGGAATAAATGATTCAATGAGTCTTTTTAAGATGTATGTCTTCAGGCCTTCTGGTCCTCTGGGTCTTTTTTCTTGGTTGACTGAGACATCCCACGGACGCTCTTTTATGGGGTCAAATGGATCTGTTTAGGTCAGCAGTAAAACGGGACATCTTAAAGAATACAATTACCTTTTTTGTTTTTAATTGACTGAGACATCCACTGGACATTCCATCCTCGGACGATTTGCGGACATTCCCGGATGCTGAGAGCTATTTTTAAAAGGTTAAAGGATAAACAGGTTTTAAAAAATAGTTTCAAAGACACTTGGGGGACCCCATGTGTCGGAAAGATATCAGTTTGTCTCTGTGAATGGTCTGTCCTCCGACAAATCAACTGTACATTTCGGTGTTCCTCAAGGTTCCGTTTTAGGACCACTATTGTTTTCACTATATATTTTACCTCTTGGGGATGTTATTCGAAAACATAATGTTGACTTTCACTGCTATGCGGATGACACACAGCTGTACATTTCAATGAAACATGGTGAAGCCCCAAAATTGCCCTCGCTAGAAGCCTGTGTTTCAGACATAAGGAAGTGGATGGCTGAAAACTTTCTACTTTTAAACTCGGACAAAACAGAGATGCTTGTTCTAGGTCCCAAGAAACAAAGAGATCTTCTGTTAAATCTGACAATTCATCTTGATGGTTGTAAAGTCGTCTCAAATAAAACTGTGAAGGACCTCGGCGTTACTCTTGACCCTGATCTCTCTTTTGACGAACATATCAAGACTGTTTCAAGGACAGCTTTTTTCCATCTACGTAACATTGCAAAAATCAGAAATTTTCTGTCCAAAAATGATGCAGAAAAATTAATTCATGCATTTGTTACTTCTAGGTTAGACTACTGCAATGCTCTACTTTCCGGCTACCCGGATAAAGCACTAAATAAACTTCAGTTAGTGCTAAATACGGCTGCTAGAATCCTGACTAGAACCAAGAAATTTGATCATATTACTCCAGTGCTAGCTTCCCTACACTGGCTTCCTGTTAAGGCAAGGGCTGATTTCAAGGTTTTACTGTTAACCTATAAAGCGTTACATGGGCTTGCTCCTACCTATCTTTCCGAGTTGGTCCTGCCGTACATACCAATACGTACGCTACGGTCACAAGACGCAGGCCTCCTAATTGTCCCTAGAATTTCTAAGCAAACAGCGGGAGGCAGGGCTTTCTCCTATAGATCTCCATTTTTATGGAACAGTCTGCCTACCCATGTGAGAGACGCAGACTCGGTCTCAACCTTTAAGTCTTTACTGAAGACTTATCTCTTCAGTAGGTCATATGATTGAGTGTAGTCTGGCCCAGGAGTGTGAAGGTGAACGGAAAGGCTCTGGAGCAACGAACAGCCCTTGCTGTCTCTGCCAGGCCGGTTCCCCTCTCTCCACTGGGGTTCTCTGCCTCTAACCCTGTTACAGGGGCTGAGTCACTGGCTTGCTGGTGCTCTTTCATGCCGTCCCTAGGAGGGGTGCGTCACTTGAGTGGGTTGAGTTACTGACGTGATCTTCCTGTCTGGGTTGGCGCCCCCCCCTTGGTTTGTGCTGTGGTGGAGACCTCTGTGGGCTATACTCGGCCTTGTCTCAGGATTGTAAGTTGGTGGTTGAGGATATCCCTCTAGTGGTGCGGGGGCTGTGCTTTGGCAGAGTGGGTGGGGTTATATCCTTCCTGTTTGGCCCTGTCCGGGGGTTTTCTTCGGATGGGGCCACAGTGTCTCCGGACCGCTCCTGTCTCAGCCTCCTGTATTTATGCTGCAGTAGTTTATGTGTCGGGGGGCTGGGGTTAGTTGGTTATACCTGGAGTACTTCTCCTGTCTTATCCAGTGTCCTGTGTGAATTTAAGTATGCTCTCTCTAATTCTCTCGTTCTCTCTTTCTCTCTGAGAACCTGAGCCCTAGGACCATACGTCAGGACTACCGGGCATGATGACACCTTGCTGTCCCCAGTCCGCCTGGCCTTGCTGCTATTCCAGTTTCAACTGTTCTGCCTGCGGTTACGAAACCCCTACCTGTCCCAGACCTGCTGTTTTCAACTCTTAATGATCGGCTATGAAAAGCCAACTAGTCCTCTCCCTCCTTGGATTACCATTAACTGATACATCTATAATTAGTCCTCTCCCTCCTTGGATTACCATTAACTAATACATCTATAATTAGTCCTCTCCCTCCTTGGATTACCATTAACTAATACATCTATAATTAGTCCTCTCCCTCCTTGGATTACCATTAACTAATAAATCTATAATTAGTCATTTACATTTACATTTTAGTCATTTAGCAGACGCTCTTATCCAGAGCGACTTACAGTTAGCACATACATTATTTTATCGAACCCACAACCCTGGCGTTGCAAACGCCATGCTCTACCAACTGAGCTACATCCCCTGCCGGCCATTCCCTCCCCTACCCTGGACGACGCTGGGCCAATTGTGCGTCGCCCCATGGGTCTCCCGGTCCTCTCCCTCCTTGGATTACCATTAACTGATACATCTATAATTAGTCCTCTCCCTCCTTGGATTACCATTAACTAATACATCTATAATTCGTCCTCTCCCTCCTTGGATTACCATTAACTAATACATCTATAATTAGTCCTCTCCCTCCTTGGATTACCATTAACTAATACATCTATAATTAGTCCTCTCCCTCCTTGGATTACCATTAACTGATACATCTATAATTAGTCCTCTCCCTCCTTGGATTACCATTAACTAATACATCTATAATTAGTCCTCTCCCTCCTTGGATTACCATTAACTAATACATCTATAATTAGCCCTCTCCCTCCTTGGATTACCATTAACTGATACATCTCTAACTGTAATCACAGGCATGTTATTAATATGGAAAATTGGAAACAACACCCCATAACTATGGCTGTAATGATTACTATGGCCACTAGAATACTTGCCATCCATGTTCCTATGGAATTACCCACTAAAACAACCTTTAAAAAACTTCAACAACATTCAAATTACCATATCCTCCTAATCTTAATATAATAGCCTCCAATTCTATGTGATTATCAATTACACATTCTAATGATTAACATCTCAGTCCAAATTGCTTAACAACCCATGATTATTAAAATATACAATGTTCAACTCCGCCTTTGTCCTCCTAATATTCCTGATATAACATACACATTATAACACTCTATTATCGCTCCCTGTTACATCATCACATCCCTAGACTATTCCTGCTTTAATAATTCAACCAAATTCACATCATATGAAAATATCATAACCCCATGATGATAACCAATTAAGTACTTGCCTATCAACATAGATATTTACCACTCTAAACATCCATATCAATATCACCCCATACTTCAAATCTATATCATTACTAATATGTTAATACTTTAACCCAATTAATCAACGTCTTCATGATTTCATTCACAATCCTCACCTTAACTTCCATGTTTCAAACAGTATGAGTCAACAATGTCTATTCAATAAATCATATAAATGTATCCTAAGACATGACCTTAATGTATCACTGTTTAAACCCCTAATATCTATAGAAAACATTTCTATACTTATACATACTAATAATTCACTTAAATCAATCATTAATCTTATCAATTATAACCAACCAAATGACTGAACTCAACCTAATTTAAAATGACAATTCTTATTCACTTTATCCTTATCACTGAAAATGAAAAAACTCTCAACTTAATCACCCATTACAACTTTCAGAATGTATACTTATATTAACATACATTATAAACATTCATAATTCAATTATGACTTTCCTCATCCTGAAAATAACTACAGATCATTATCTCAATGCATTCTCAATACTATCACTTTAGCAGTGTATATACCTACTATCATCTCCAGATCGTCAGTTTCCTCGTAGCCATCTGGAGCATCGGTTGACCTGATACCTGTTCAATCTCCCCTCTATCCATACCTCCGTTGGTGTAGACTGTGTGATGATGCATGAACCTTCTTCCTTCACTAGTTCTATGATCATGCAGAGTCCTTCTCCATTTATCACCATCTCTATGTGGAGTGTATCCTTCTATCAGCGTACCAATAGTCTCTGCTGCAAAAAACACAGACAAAACAAAACAATGCTCCGCCGAAGCGGTGCCACCTTCCTCCTTTGCGTTAGAAAAGTCCTACAATGGTACATATAGATCTAGGAATCTCTCTCTCTTACTTGCCCCTCCATCAAGGTAGCCATCAACCCCTATTACTAACCTTCCCACTTGGGTGTTGTCCATCAATGACTTCCTTAATCCTTTACCACCACATCGTCTCCAAGTCGCAGAAAATGTCCAGATTCTCCTGGTAGGTCTGGCAGACAAACCTTCACCTTTTCAAAAGAAAGTCTGCATAACATTGTTAGTTGAGACACAGCATGCTACTTCATCCTGTCTTCTTATCAGTCCTGATAAGCCTTTTATATTAGGAAGTGCACATTCTCAGTTTGTTACCTGTATAAAAGACACCTGTCCACAGAAGCAATCAATCAATCAGATTCCAAACTCTCCACCATGGCCAAGACCAAAGAGCTCTCCAAGGATGTCAGGGACAAGATTGTAGACCTACACAAGGCTGGAATGGGCTACAAGACCATCGCCAAGCAGCTTGGTGAGAAGGTGACAACAGTTGGTGCGACTATTCGCAAATGGAAGAAACACAAAATAACTATCAATCACAAAATCAGCAGGGGATCAAATACTTTTTTCCCTCACTGTATGTGTGTATGTATGTGTGTATGTATGTGTGTATATATGTATATATATGTATGTGTATGTGTATTATCTCCCGAGTGGTGCAGTGGTCTACTAGAGATCCTGGTTCGAATCCAGGCTCTGTCGTAGCCGGCCGCGACCAGGAGACCCATGGGGCGGCTCACAATTGGCCCAGCGTCGTCCAGGGTAGGGGAGGGAATGGCCGGCAGGGATGTAGCTCAGTTGGTAGAGCATGGCGTTTGCAACGCCAGGGTTGTGGGTTCGATTCCCACGGGGGGCCAGTATGGAGAAAAAAATTAAATAATGTATGCACTCACTCACTCTGGATAAGAGCGTCTGCTAAATGACGTAAATATGTGTGTGTGTGTGTATATATATAAAACATGGGGGACTGGAAGTGATGCAGACAATTACATTGATGGAAGTTACAGTCTATCTGCAATATTAAGCTGATCTACCCCCTTAAAAAAAACAAAGAAATAAAATAATATGTCATCCAGTCTTAAAATGTCTGCAAAAACTAAATATTGAAATACTGTTAAATATTTAAAAATCCATTGAGAGAGGGATATAGAATAGTATACTATCGTGCTAGGTAATTATTTTCTACAACTGTGATGTAACTGAACATCCACTAGGTGGAGCCAGTGGTCCACTCTTGATTAGACAATTCACATAAAATAGAAATTTGTTTGGTAAAAACAGTAGGATAAATACATATGTAGGTATATATATATATATATATATATATATATATATATATATATATATATATATATATATATATATATATAATATTATACTAACATTCTAGATAAACACACACACACACACACACACACACACATACACATAATCAATTGACTAGTAATTTTTCAATAACTGTGATGTAACTAAATATCCACTAGGTAGAGCCAGTGGTCCACTCTTGAGTAGAGACTTGGTTTGGCATGCATTTTCATGGGTTCTGAGACACCTTGAGACATGTCACATAAAATTGACATTTGTTTGGTATAAACAGTAGGATATATACATATGTAGGTAGAGTCCATTCTCATTTAAAAAAATCAATAACACAACATCATTCATTATATACTATATCATTTTATACAATACATTATTAAAAACATTCATTTATAATATACAACATAAACAATATATATGTATATATATATATATATATATATATATATATATATATATATATATTATATATATGCATAGTTAGATATAAAAGCCTTCATCATATTGAAAATTCAACTCACCTTCAAAATGCTCCATGAGGAATAAATGATTCAAGGAGTCTCTTTAAGATGTATGTCTTCAGGCCTTCTGGTCCTCTGGGTCTTTTTTCTTGGTTGACTGAGACATCCCACGGACGCTCTTTTATGGGGTCAAATGGATCTGTTTAGGTCAGCAGTAAAACGGGACATCTTTAAGAATACAATTACCTTTTTTGTTTTTAATTGACTGAGACATCCACTGGACATTCCATCCTCGGACGCTTCGCGGACATTCCAGGACGCCCCCCCCACCCTCAAACTGTTGACCATTAAAATATGGATAGCTGAGAACTCTTTCTAAAAGGGTAAACAGGTTTACAAAACAGTTGTTTTAAAGAAACACCACACACGCTCACACACACACACAACCCAAAGAACCAGTGGCTCTTGTGTAGAGAGAAGGCGAGAGAGAGAGAGAGAGAGAGAGAGAGAGAGAGAGAGAGAGAGAGAGAGAGAGAGAGAGAGAGAGAGAGAGAGAGAGAGAGAGAGAGAGAGAGAGAGAGAGAGAGAGAGAGAGAGATAGGGGAGGGACGGAGAAAGAGAGAGAGAGCTGTAATTCATTGAAGGTAAATACAATTTTCTTTCAAACCTTTTATTTTCTTCTAAATTGTTACTTCAGAAATGTAAGCATACATATACAAATTATTAATGTTCACTTTACAATATTGAATATTAAACTATGACACTAATGTTTACTACTAAACCTATGTATCATAAACATTATTATTACACAAAACTACACTGTACTAAACAATAAATGTATAATTATTATAGTAATGTTTTTCTTAGAAAAAAAACAGAATCAGCATTTTTGATTCATGAAGGACACAACACACCTAGAATTGGTCTAGGAGACATGTTTTCTGGAGTTTTCTGTTGTTCATCTCTCTTGAGGTTTCTTGTCACTCGTAGTGTTCACAGGACTAGTCTAACACTTACTTATACTCAGGCAGACCTACCCGGAAATTACTTTTTCATTCTACAAGGGGTCACAAGCTCACTACACAGCAGCTCCATAAGTTCACTACAAAAATTCCCAACTGTTTCACATTTTTCAAACAGTTCAAACTTTAAGTTCAACTAGGTCAGTACACGACACATCAATCACCAGGCCATTACTTTTTATTTCAAACATGTTGTAGAGGGTTCTTTGCACAGTGCTGATTTCTCTTATTCTTAAACAAACTTTAAACTTTAGAAAATGACACGGCTTCTGAGTGTATGTAAAATATCCTTAGTTATGCAATTGCAGGCAGAAGTTAATACAGAGTCAACAGGATTTGTATCGCTCTTCATTAGTTCTGCAAATTGTCCAAAACAATCTCTGCTTTTCATCCAAGCACGCCCCTCCCTGGCAGATCAGGAGCCACCATGTTTTCTTCTTGTGGCTGTGTGGAAGCAACGAGAAATTGAAACAATCCAGGTCTACCTGTTCCTCCAGTTGATCTCTATCCCATGTCCTTGACTACACGCCCAGACCAGCTGCAGGGAGCTGGAGGGAACCATCCTTACCAAAAGCACAGCATTGGTAGTTAAGAAATGTCTCTACTATTGTTAAGCATATTCATTGTTAACTATTAATATTTAACAAATCAGGTAAATATGTGCTCTTTCTCTCACAGCATAATAGATCATATATTCCCCATCAATGTGCTTTACTTCAAAGAAACAGCTGCACTATCAAGTTACATAAGCACACCCTAAATAGTGAAGAGAACGTCCGGACAGGATGTCCTTAAAAGGTCATAAACACAGGACACAGGAAAACTCACCAATCACTTTTTGACAGCAACCGTCTACTATATTCTCTCTCACAGGAGTCTGTGAAACAAGACAGTTGGAGATTGAAATATTGTATGTGTATTCCCCTCCCCCAACTGCTCTGTTCACTCAGACAAACAAACCAGACTGCAGTTTCCCACGCAAGAATTGACTTCAAATCCTAAATTACTTGATATCTTTCAGAAATACATAATTTTCCCCTCCTCATAATTCCATAGGTCTATAGGAGTGTCCCAGGGTTTCATTACAACCATTTTAGTGCATATTGTACACGGTTTCAATATCTTACTATCAGATTTGATAAATAACAGATTATAACATGAAAAGCTCAGTGTTGATTTTAAATATAAACATTAACAGTCCACAAAAATGGGGTGTAAAACAGTATGTTGGCTTGGCTGATAAAAAGGGTAGATTGAATTTCTCTTGGCAGTTGTGGCTCCCAGGTCTACAGCCAATCAAGGACTAGCTACCCATCCCCCACTGCTGCTCTCACCCCCCACCCCTCACCCCATCCCCTGACATGCTGGACTCTCAGGTTCTGGTCAATAAAGTGCAGCACAGCACAGTACAACTTTATTAGTCCATGGTACAGGGAACAGAGGGAATTTGTCTTTCTGAAGGGGTTGGTCACAGATCTGCCAGTTCAGATCAAATCCCACGTTTTGTTGTCTGGCTCAGGACTCAAACCAGTGACCTTTCAGTTACTGGACTAATTCTCTAACTTCCACCTCCTAACACTTATGGCATGGGCTTCCTAGGCAAAGATCCTTTTACACTATCCCATGTGTGGAGAAAACATGAGTCTGTCTCATGATCTGGTAATGAGGTAGTCCTGCCTACTTCAAAATCAGTGTCACCCTCAGCTCAAGAGGGCATTACCTCTTGGTCTAATGGTCAAGACACTGGTTTTTCCCATGGGACACCTGGGTACAGATCCCATCCCTGAAATGTGCACACCTCTCCGAAGGCACCATTCCACTGCTTCCACCAATGTAGTGTTTTTTTTTACAAACAGCAACGGTGTAATGCCCCTTTCGTCTCAAACCCGGGTCTCCCTGCCCGTAGGCAAACAAATATATTGTAGTGAATTCAGGGGGTAGCCCCAAACGGGTTTTGAACCTGGGTCCATCAACTGTCAAGCCAACACCTTAAGCGTGTTAGGTTCTAAATGAACCTAGTAAAACTCAGGGACGTTTAGTAAAGCTCAAACCAAGTTTATTCACCCATTGGATCATACAGCTGCATAAGACAAAGAACATATTCACACAAGCACTGGTATTTAACCCTTTCTCCTATGCTGAGCCCCTCCTTCCACATCTGAACAGCCAATACACCTCTGTTGCTATCCAGAAGATTAGTGATATATGTTCTTCCTCACTTCATCTAACCTGACCTCTGCCCAAATTGCTCACTCCTCCCCAACTCACGGCTGTCATGTTGACTTGTACCAGACTGTGTCTCTTCTCCTCCAATAGGATCCCTGATGGCTAACAATAACATATCCTGACAGAATGGAAACGTTATACATTCCTCTCTCTCCCTCAGTGACATGAATAAGTATATTTCATGTTTAGAAGTCAGAACCCAACAAGCGCTACGCCAAGAGGTCAAAAACCTCTCGATGATGTGGCTAGGTGTTGGATTAAGGTCGCTACATTACCCCCTTCCTTGGGGAGAGCATGGCCCCGCACTTCTTTATAGCAAGTCTCTCACGTGTACACGCCTCTTTGATGGCCTCACAGGCACTATCCCACTTCTGACACCAATGTAACGAATTAAGGGATAGCTCCAACCGGGACTCGAACCCGGGTCCAGCGACTATCAAGCCAACACCTTATCCATTACACCAAGAGATCAGAAGGTGGTAATTGGTAGGTGTTGGGTTCAGCTTGCTACAGTATATACTTATATAGGGCAATGTGTGATCTGGGAGCGGCAGCACTACCACTAGTGCTCCTGACACAGCCTAACACAATCTTTACCTTCTGAACCTTAAAAACTGACCTAAAGTCAGATACATTGAGACAAACCACCATGTGAGCAGCAAGTGTAGGGTTAATGGAGTGAAGTGGGGGATGGGTAGGACCACCAGTATCAACTATATGTCTATGAATGCATTACTATTAATGCAGTACTAAAACGGATGGATGCTCTTCATCAACACCATCTCACCTGGGAAACTAGATATCAGCAATCAATCAACAAGACTAATGAAATGGAGCAAATGAAGACATTAGAACTGCTGAAGGTCCGATATTATATTCTGACACCAATTTCCTGCTGGTAGATGTTGTACATGATCTGTCAATCCTGAGAGCAACGCTCTCTCTCCTCCTCTTCCCCCATCTCTCTTTGCTGGGGTGAAGTTTCCCCTAGATACAGATCTAGGATCAGCTTCCCCTCCCCCAAACCTAACAAGGATCATTAGTGGGAGGAATTTAAACCTGATCCAAAGCCAGTGTCTATTTGGGAAACTTGTCCCCTCCCCCACAACTCTACATGTGGATGCGGCTTCCTCCATCTCACCATGTTCACAAAGAAAACGGCAGTGTATTTCAGCTGTAAGTATTTTGAAGTTACTAGCTATATTATTTGAATTGAATCGACCTAGCTTCATTATTATTCAACAATAACTGGGCCAATGTAGCCGTAGCAGCAGTGGTGGTTCTAGAACATTCCCAGTGGGAGGGGCCAGGCTGGGGCCAGTTGTACTGTTAGAGGGGCCAGTTACATCACACATTATTGTTGTCATTTCGTTTTCTTCACTGCATTGCAGGCATCAATAGACAAATGACCATGTTTATAATCATTCAACTATTTATTATTTGCATTTACCTTACATTTTTTACATTTGCATTACATATTCAGTATCAGTTACATCAACTGTATTCTACAGTTTTTGTGGTTTCTTGCAAAAAGATCCGCAAATTCATTTGGATTCAAGGCCTTTGCTCTCCTTGACTCAATACTTAATACACCTAAATTGCTTAATCTCTCATCTGACATTGTGGACCTAAGATACGTTTTCACCAGCTTTAGAGCAGAAAAACTCTGTTCACAAGAAGCGGTACTAACAGGGATTGAAACAGCTATTTTGCAGAGTTTAAAGAGCTGAAAGAAAACTTATTTATAAGGCTGAATGAATAATGATATCTCTACTACACTGGAGGGTCTCTGCATGCCACTCTGGATTTTCCTTTGTCAAATTCTTCTGAACTGATGTAGTTCATGCCCCAAGTCATCAATATTTGATTCATACATTCTAGCAAATGGAAACAGGGACTTCTCTTTGAGAAATGCATAACTTTTGGGGTTTAGAGTTTGGATGCCATTCATTATGTCACAGTTTCTGCTAGATAATCGTCTGTTGAGCTCATTGAGCATCTGATCTAAGACAGGGTAGAAAAAGGTTGTAGGAAAACTCTCTTGATCTATTTCTGAATCTGACCTCTGACCTACTGTACTGAGTAGACAGTCTCCATTAAATTGAGAGCTTAGCTTTTTTGGTGGTTTTGCAGGGGGCTGTATTGCAGTATCACATTGCTCAGCTGTGTTCAACACTTCATTCCATAGGTCATCAGAAAATGACTCATCCCTGTAGTCATTCAGAGTTTGAACTAAGGCTTCAACTAAATCAACAGCCTTTGACAGGTCAAGTGATGAAGACTGTAGCATCTCTGATAGAAATGTTGCTTCTCCAAAAACGTTATGCAGTGGAACAAGGAACACAATGAATTGTAAATCTATCTGTGCAAGCAGACCTCGTGCCTCAACAGATCTGTCACCGTTGTGTTCTTGGACTATGTCTTGCAGGACTCGCTTAACGGCAGGCAATCTATCCATAATAGTATGTAGAGCCATATATCGACATGCCCAGCGAGTGTCACTTAGTCTCTGAAGCTCTCTAGGTGCACCTGGGTACATCTCTCTTTGTAAGCTAAGCCATTTTTGATGCACATGTATGACCCAGATGTAAAGACATACAGTCTTTCTAGTAAGGAGAAGAACTATCCTACCTCAGGGACAGCTTTGACTGTATCCACTAAAACTAAGTGTAGACAGTGTGCACTGCAGTGGAGGTAAAAGGCTTTGCTTGTTCTTTAATGCGTTGCCTGGACGCCTGAATGCTGCCACTCATAACTGAAGCACCGTCATATGCTTGGCCTACTAGGTTGTTTTTGTATTCAAGACCATGACTTTCTAATATGTGTATGATTTAGTCAGTAAGCCCTGCTGCATCTAGTGGATCAGCCGATTCAAAGTGGAGACAGCTCTCATGGACAGCTCCACTGAAATAGTACCTGAGTACTGGAGATATCTGATCCTTTTGTTTTAAACATCTTTTGTTTTCCGTCTGCCATTATGCTGAAGACCTCACTGTCTTTCACTTCTTCTATCATCTCTGTTGGAACCATGTCTGCCAAACAACTCAGAACCTCATTCTGAATCCATTTGCTTGTGTATTTTGCATTATGAATTTTTTTTACATTTTTTTTACATTTTTAGTCATTTAGCAGACGCTCTTATCCAGAGCGACTTACAGTTAGTGAATATATATTTTTTTATACTGGCCCCCCGTGGGAATCGAACCCACAACCCTGGCGTTGCAAACGCCATGCTCTATCAACTGAGCTACATCCCTGCCGGCCATTCCCTCCCCTACCCTGGACGACACTGGCCAATTGTGCGCCGCCCATGAGTCTCCCGGTCGCGGCCGGCTGCGACAGAGCCTGGATTCGAACCAGGATCTCTAGTGACACAGTTAGCACTGCTATGCAGTGCCTTAGACCACTGCGCCACTCAGGAGTGAATGGAAGTCAACCTTTTTTCCACAGTTGTGTCATGCTTAGCTATTGTTTCTAGGATTGCCATGAAGTTCCCTTTATTATCAGACTCTGCAGACTCATCGTGTCCTCTTTGTGCAATGTTTTGTGTGGCTGTAAGTAGTAGTACTTCTCCTATTGTTTTAATATAGTCCCCATTTTCTTGAACCTGTTTGTTGTGTTCCTTGTTTAGGGCATTTACCAGTGTTGCATTACTTTTTACAGCTTTCTGATAGACTCTCCATGTAATCGTTGCTTGTTTGTGCCGCTCAGACCTTGCATGAATTGCAAATCCCCCCGTCTTTGTAAGTTGCCTTCTTCCAGTTGTTAAAACCCAATTTTGAATCCAATCCAGTCTCTGAGACAGGCGTAACAAAACCCAAGAGTCGGATTTGTTTGAATATTGAAGCCAGGGGTGGATGTGGTACCAGGCCGCCTTGAAGCTCCTCCTCCTATCCCCCATCAGAGTTCTTGGGTCCATGTTCATCACTGGCTGCACCGGTGGCTCGTCCCTGGATTGGCTGACATCACTCTCAGTCTCTCCAATGGTCTTCCTGCTCTCTCTCTCTGCTCTCTCTTGCTCTCTCCACACCTGAACCCTCTGGCTCTGTCTGACTTTCTGCCTTGTCTTTTCTTTGGAAGAAACATGAAGTCCTTTTTTCTCTTCATGTTGGTGACAACTATAGAGCAAAAGCAATGGGGACCAAGCTTATTCATTCATTTACTGAAAATAACTGACTCGCTAGGTAGCTAGCTTTCATGTATGCAACATGCGTTTTTGATCAAATATTATATCCTTTTTCATATTGCCATACATTTTCGATGCCTGTCTGTTAGAATTAGCTACAAAACTATACCAAAAACAATGCAAACAAATACATAGCCCAGGATTCAAGCCAATTCCTTCATTAATTCACAAAGAAAGTAACAAACGGACAGGTTAACATTAGCTGATCTAAGGTTACACTTCTGTAATGCATTTAATAGTTAATCCTTCTCCCATACTACACAAGAGGAGGATGGCTTTCTCCCCACTGAAGAGGCTTCTGCGGCAGGCTGGCTCGGCATACGGCCTGCTGCTACCCGATGACTTTGTGGACGTACACCAAGAATGGTGAGCGCACATTTGACTCTGTGAAGACGGCTGAAACATACATGAGGAAAGAACTCCCTGACTTGTTCCCGTCTACTACATCAGGAGGAACTGCCTTTTGAACTTGGATACAGTGGATAGTGAACTGTTAGAACATGAGGATACAACCAAATGACTCATAGGATCGGCTGGCTGGCTGGCTAGATGGCTAGCACCATAATGACAGGCCAGGTAAAGTTGGATCATAGCTAATGTTGACTGGCTGGCTGGCTAGATGGCTAGCGCCATAATGACAGGCCAGGTAAAGTTGGATCATAGCTAATGTTGACTGGCTGGCTGGCTAGATGGCTAGCGCCATAATGACAGGCCAGGTAAAGTTGGATCATAGCTAATGTTGCCTGCGCTATTTAGCCAGCTCGCTAAGTTTACCAGGGTGTTACTATAGCTACAGCCACACTATGCCAGGTAGTTACATTTTATTTCTGTATACGTTTATTTTACCCATAGAGATCCAGTGGGGTTTGATTAAATAGTGATGTGGCTTTTGACTGGATTTCAAGCCTAACTATGGTGTTTATATTACTTCAGGAATTTCTAGCTACTATTACGTTTGCTGGCTTGTTTATTGTTAGAGATGTATGCTAGCGTTAGTGATACCGAGGCAGGGAGAAGCTACTCACTGGCTGGACACCTAATTGCCAGCTAGCTGATAGCTGTACAGTTGTGTGTGTGTGTGTGTACATGTGTATATAAATATATATAATGGGGGGGTTGGGAGGGTGAAATCAGGAGGATGGTGATTGTTTAACTAATTGTCTCTATTTTATATTTGATGGATAATTGTTATCGTCTGGTAAAGGTTTCCATTTATTCATCATAGCTTGATGT